>NW_006921920.1:2225713-2231888 GCF_000298275.1 Orycteropus afer afer | reverse complement strand
TAGGTAGAGATAAGTATTGATTTGGGTGAAGAGAAGGGCAATGTACCAAATGTGAGTGATCAACATGGTGGCATTGAGGAAGAGGAAGACACAGAAAGGTACATGGGAGGTAAAGACAACAAAGATGAACACTTTTGCACATAGTTACTGCGTTGTCATGGTTATACAGGTAGATAGATGGGTGGACAGGCTGAACTATTAGGTATGTCTATGAAGTGGGAAGTGTATCCAAGACCATGTATAGGGTTGGCAGACAATGGTCCTATAAGTGTATTTGTATGATCTGAATTCCCAGGTGTATAGAAGAGCTGACAAGGGACAAGATTGTAGTCACTTCTTGGTAACAGCCAGCTACCCAGAGAAATTGAATAGTTGAACCTGTGAGCTGAGGACCACAGCCACAGGGCACTTCAAGCTCAACTGGCATAACATACTAACAAATCATTGTTCCACCTCCTAATTTGGCAAGTAGCAACTGGGATCTTAAAAGCTTGCAAGCAGCCATCTAGATGCAACGATGTGTCTCTCCTCATCCAGAGCAAAGAAGAATGAAGACAACCATAGATTCATGGAAATAATTAGTCCTAGTGACTAATGTAATATGCAGCCCATATGACTATGGGACCAGAAGAACTAGATGGTGCCCAGCTACAACTGTGAACCACTCAGAGGGGGACCTATGTAGGAGATCCTGGATAGAGAGAGAGAACAATGTAGAACAAAAGTCAAAATCATTTGGAAAAAAAAAAAGGGTGGGGTGGGGTGGGAATCAGGTTTGCTGGTCTGATGCAATCTGGTGGAACCACTGAGACTATGGCCACTAGCTCCCCCTCAGTTCTGGAATTGAATACACACCTGTGGCTTCCAGCCAAACAAAAGACAGGAATATGAGTTGAACATTTACCTGAGGTAGTTACACTCCTTGGAAAGAACAATCATGGGAGAAAGAAGGGTTGGTTATGCACAGGTAGACAGCTCAGGGGGCAGGAGGGAATGGAGGCATGCACACAGGGAAGAGGTAATTATCGGGGGGAAGTGGGAGGGGAGCTGTTGCATTGTGGTAAATTGTAGTCATAGTCATGAGACAAAGTGTATGTGAGCTACTGTATAGAAAATGAATTTGCTCTGTAAATTTTCACCCAAATCAAGAAAAAAGAAAAAAGTCTACTGGACCTAATTGAGAAATTTAGCATCATGGCAGGATACACGATCAAAATCCAAAAATCAGTTAGATTCCTTTACACCAGCAAAGAGATGGCTGAAAAAGAAATAAGAAAATCGATATGACTTACAATAGCTACGAAAAAATAAAATAAAATAAAATACTTAGGAATAAATCTTACCAGGGACACAAAAGACCTGTACAAAGAAAACTATAAAAGACTACTTTAAGAAACCATGAGCGATCTACATAAATGGAAGAACATACCATGTTTATGGATAGAAAGTTTGAACATTATGAAAATGTCAATTCTACCCAAAGCAATCTATCCATTAAATGCAACCCCAATCCAGGTCCCATTAGCATGCTTTAAAAATATGGAAAAACAAATCACTAACTTTATATGGAAAAGAAAGAGACCTCAGATAAGGAAAACATTATTGAAGAAGCAGAACAAAGTAGGAGGTCTCAGTCTGCTGGATCTAAAAACCTACTATACAGCCACAGTAGTCAAAATTGCCTGATACTGGTATAATGACAGACAAATAGACCAATGGAATAGAATTGAGAACACAGAAATAGATCCATCGACCTATGGTCAGCTGATCTTTGACAAAGGGTTGAAATCCATTAAATGGGGAAGAGAATATTTGTTTAATAAATGGTGCTGGTAAAACCGGATATCCATTTGCAGAAAAATGAAACAATATCTGTACCTCACACCATACAAAAAAACTAACTCCAGATGTACCAAAGACTTAAATGTAAAATTGAAAACAATGAAGTTCCTCAAGGAAAAACTAGGGTCAAATTTAGGGACCTTTATATATGGCATAGGAGGAAGGTAAATAAAAACAACAATGAGATACCATCTTCCCCCAGCACTGGTAGCAAAGTTCAACAAGACAGAAACTAACAAATGCTGTTGAGGATGCAGAAAGATAGGGACTCTCAAACACTGTTGGCGGGACTGTAAAATGGTGTAACCACTGTGGAAAAGAGTATGGCAATTCCTTAAAAATTTGGAATTAGAAATACCATTTGACCCAGCCTTTTCATTACTAGGTACGTATCCTAAAGAAGTGAGAACCAGGACAAGAACAGACATATGCACACCCATGTCCATTGCAGTACTATATGCAATAGCCAAAAGATGGAGACAATCTAGGTGTCATCAACTGAAGAATGGATAACCAAACTATGATACATACACACAATGGAATACTATGCAACCCTAAAGAATAATGTAGAATCTGCAAAACACTACATAATGTGGATAAACTTGGAGGACATTATGCTGAGTGAAGTAAGTCAGTTACAGAAGAACATACATTGTATTAGTCTATTATTGTATAAAGTCAAGGAAAGGTTTATATATGGAAGGAAATTTTCTTTGTTGGTTACCAGGGGTGGAACGGGAGGGGAGGGAACACTGTTAGATAGTTAGAGACAAGTATTGATTTTCGTGAAAAGAAGATCAATATACCAAGTGTGAGTGATCAACATGGTGGCATTGAGGAAGAGGAAGACATAGAGAGGCACATGAGAGATGCAGACAACAAAGATGAACCCTTTTGTACATACAGTACTATGTTTCCAGTGAAGGCAAACATGGGTATACACATGGATAGATGGGTGGACTGGATGAATTCTTAGGTATATCTATGCAGGGGGGAGTGTGTTCAAGACCATGTACAGGGTTGGCAGACAATGTTTCTCTGAGTGTATTTATATGTTCTGTAAGAATTCCTAGGTGCACAGTAGAGCTGACAAGGGACAAGTTTTTAGTCACTTCTTAGGCACAGACAGCTACCCAGAGGGAGTTAGTAGTTGGACCTGTGAGCTCAGGATCATAGTTGCAGGGGACATGAATCTCAATTGGCATAACATACTACACAAAATATTTTTCCACATCCTACTTTGGCAAGTAGCAACTGGGATCTTAAAAGTTGCAAGCAGCCATCTAGATGCAATGACGGGTCTCTTCTCATCCAGAGCAAAGAAGAATGGGTAAAACCAAAGATTTGTGGAAACAGTTAGTCCAAGCAACTTGTACACCATGCATTCCTCAGCCTATATGACTATGAGACCAGAAGAACTAGTTGGTGCCCACTACCTCTGTCAACCACTCAGAGGGGGATCTATGTAGGAGATCCTGGATAAAGTGGTAGAACAATGTGGAACAAAACTCAAAATCATTTTAAAAAATTGGACCAGATTTGCTGGTCTGATAGAGTCTGGTGGAACCACTGAGACTATAGCCCTTACCTGCCCTTTGGGTCTGGAATTGAACTCACACCTGTGGCTTTCAGCCAAACAAAACACAGACATATGAGTTGAACATTTACACTAGGTAGGTACATTCCTTGTAGAGAACAATCACAGAGGAATAGAAGGGCTGTTTATGCACAGGGAGACAGCTCTGGGGTCAGGAGTGCATGGAGGAATGTACACAGGGAAGAGGTAACTATTGGGAGGAAGTGGGAGGGGGGCTGTTGTGTTGTGGTAAATTGTAGTCAAAGTCATGAAATAAAGTATATGTGAACTGCTGTGTGGTAAGTGTATTTGCTCTGTAAACTTTCACCCAAATCACAATTAAAAAAAAAAAAAAGTGTAGGAAACAACAGTCAACCTCAAATAAAAAAATAAAAAATAAAACCACAGGATAAGATAATAGAAATAAAATCCCAACTAAAATGTTAATAAACATGGAAGAAGAGGAGGCAATAGAATTATCTAAGAAATTTAGAAATATGTTTATAGAACTATACAAGAGCTAAGGAAACCTCAGACAGAGCCAAGGAGAACACAGAAGCACTCAGGAAAGCCATTCAAGAACAAAATAACAAGATTAATACACAATTAGAACTCATACAAAAACAGCAATTAGAAATCCAAAACATGAACACTAAAAGTACGGAATTACACAACACAATAGAAGCACAGAATAGTCTAAAACTGGGAGATGAATGCATTTCCAAGCTAGAAGATAAATTCCTGACACCAACCTGTATGAAGAAAAATCAGAACAAAGATTTAAGAGAAATGAAGGGAACCTATGAGTTATATGTGATGACATGAAAAGAAACATCATACACTTCTTTAGAATACCAGAACAAGAAGAGGAGATAAAAAACACTGAGAAAATTGTGGAAGACTTACTAACAGAAAATTTCTCCCATATCATGAAGGAAAAAAAATTATAATTGTCCACGAAGTTCATAGAACCCCATATAGGATAGATCCCAAGAGAAAGTCACCAAGGCATATCATATTCAAACTCTCCAAAACCAGAGGTAAAGAAAGCATTTTGTGAGAAGCTCGGGAAAAATGAAATGTCGCCTATAGTGGACAACTAGTTAGGCTGAGTTCTGATTTTCAGCAGAAACCATGGAGGCAAAAAAGCAACAGGACAGCTTATATGAAACACTGACAGAAAAGAACTTCCAACCAAGAATTCTATATCCAGTCAAATTGTTCATAAAATATAAGGGTGAAATCAAGACATTCTCAAACAAACAGAAATTAAGGGATTTTGTGAAAAGCAGAGAAACCCTTCACAATGCTTTAGGAAGTCCTTCCAACAGAGAACCTACAACATGGAACAACAAATTAAAATAAAGACATGTAACATCAAACACTAAAACCAAATCAGAAATAGGTGCTCAAAATAAGCTTATAAAACATTGTATACAAAGAAACAAGGGAGTCAATCTGCACATAACACCAGCAACAAAACATATAGAGGAAAGAAAAGTTCTAGGTACAAAACTTCCAAATGGAGAGGAAAACAGGACAATGCCCTTGTAGAAAATACAGTTCCAAAAATTTAATGATAAGAATTCATTCCAAGGTAATCACAGATAAAATTTACAGTCTCCCAAGCAACCCCAGGAAGAAGGGAAACATATGGGCTTAGTAAGCACAAAACCAACAATAAAGAAGAAAAGAAAGGAAACACTTAATAACAAAATGAACTCAGCACAGAAGAGTATTTGGATCAAGGAAATATCCAACAACACGACAAAAAAAAACATGAAAGTGGCAGACTGGATAAGAAAAGAAGACCCATCAATATGTTGCCTACAAAAGACCCACTTTGGTTACAAAGATAAAAACAAATTAAAAGTTAAAGGGTGGGAAAAATATACCAAGCCAATTGGTAGGCAAAAAAGAGCAGGAGTGGCAATATCAATTTCTGATAAAATAGACTTCAAGGTGAAAAACAGCATAAGGGACAAAGGAAGACACTATATGATACTTAAAGGGTCAGTTGACCAAGAAAACATTACCATAATAAATATCTATGCACCCAATGGAGTTCTGTTAAGATGGCAGAATAAATAGACAAAGTACACTGATCCTCTTCAACAAAGAAAAAGGGAACCAATTAATACAGATACACCAGATAATTCTATAGCCCTGAGCTTTCAAAAGAAGGATACAGAAGTGGACTAAACTCCAATTAGTAGAACTTGCATGAAACGTTGAAAAAAGAGACATATGGAGCTGCAGTCTGTCAGTCATCTTGAAGGCACAAACAGCTTGGATACTGCCGAGTGGTGTTAGAATCTAAAAATATTAACCTAAAAGTTGGCCCTGCTAGCCAGGGGCTGTGTGAAGGGCTGCTCTGGTGGCTGGTGAATAAAAGAGGAAGTAGCGAAGAGGGAGACAGGCTCAGCTGTGGACTTCTGGCTGAGTGGAAGGTGCAGCCATTTAGACTGTTTACTAGAGGTGTGACTATTTTGGATATTTAAAACGACAGCATTCTCTCAGATTCCAGGGACCTAAGAATAGGCTCCAGTTGTTGGGGACCACAAGGGCATTCTGGACAGGAATGAATGGAAAGGTGATATATTCCCCTTGTTACTCATAGCCCTCACTCACTTGGTGAATGGAGATGCAGCCATCCCTCACTCTTACCCACCTTCTAGGCAGACAGGAATTCCATCCCAGTTTGAGTGCTCCAATGAAGCCTGGCTAGCCTGCCCTTACCTGCCCAGATTTTTTTTT
>NW_006921920.1:2211435-2225483 GCF_000298275.1 Orycteropus afer afer | reverse complement strand
CCTCGGAAGGAAGGTTGGGCAATCCTACTTCCATAGTGATACTGCCTCGGAAACCCAAGGAGGGGTCGCTATGAGTCGTGGCCAACTTGACGGCACATAATAACAACAACAACAACAACAGTGGTAAACCCCATTCCTTGTTTTTCTCTTTTCATTTTTCCCATTTTTTCTTCTTTATTTTCCTACTCTACCTCTTTTATTGTCCCTCTCCAGATTTTGCAAGTCTTTTTTATTTTTTTTAATTTTTAATTTTTTTGATGAGCATTCCTATGTGTTTATGTGGTGTGTTTTTCATCCATTTCATTTTACTTTTTTTGATTGTTGATTTTGTCTGACTGAGTGGGAGACAGCAACCAAGTCCATATAATGCAAGCACACCCACACCTCCTGCAACTCCACTTACTGAGTGAGAGTCTCCACTTCCTTCTCCACCAACTGACCAATGATAAACAATCAACAAAAAAGAGAATGACTCACCCTTACCAGCTCTTAACAAACAGTTAACAGAGACTAAATATAACAATATCATGGTGTCTCACGGAAAACAGATCATCACAGTTCACACAAAGAAGCAAGATAAAGCAGAAGAAACAAGACAGCAGGACACAGACCCAGAACATATCTCTGACGGAGAAACAGCATTGGAACACCTTAATAAGGAATTAAAAAGAAATATACTTAGGTATCTTCAAATGATTGAGAGATATATCAAGGAAAATACTGAAAAAATAAGGAAAACACAGCCAAAACCCTGAACAATTTTGGGAGAAAATGCAAGACTAAAATGGGAAAATAAATAAAAAATTAGAAATAATACAAAACCCACAGATAAAAATCCAGAGATTAATACTAAATTTTCAGAAACAGATAACACATTGAAAAGACAAAAGAGTAAAATCAAATCAGTGGGAAACAGAATTAATGGGATTGAAAACAAATATCTGCATACTTCTTTGGAAAGTGATCAATCAGCAAAAAGATTGGGAAAAAAAAAAAAAAATGAAGAAAGCTTAAGGTTTATGTAGAATACCATCCAAGGAATAAACTACATGTAAACAGAATTCCAGAACAGGAAGAGAAAAAGAAAATCACTGAGAAAATTATTCATGATTTGTTGGAAGAGAAGTGGCCTCATAGGATGAAAGATAAGAATATTTTCATTCAGGAAGTCCAATGAACCCCAAACAGAATAGACCTCAAAAGAAAATCACCAAGACATTTCATTATCCAGCTCATCAAAACCAAAGCAAAGAAACAATCTTGAAAGCAGTATGAGAAAAATAAAAAGTTACTCACAAAGGACAACCAATAAGAATAAGCTCTGATTTTTTCAGAAGAAGCCATGTGAGCAAGAAGGAAATGAGATGGTATATAAAAACTCTGAAAGAGAAAAATTTACCACCAAGAATTATAAAGCCAGCAAAATTGTTTCTCAAATATGGTGGTGAAATTAAGAGATTTCAGATAAACAGAAATTAAGGGAATTTGTTAAAACAAAACCAACTTTACAAGAAATGCCAAAGGGAGTCCTTTGAACAGAGAAACAATAATAGCAAACAACAACTGACCATTAATACACAAGGTGACATAACCCAGAAACTAACACAACTATGGAAGTATCCAAAGTAAAATAAGCTTACAAGATTGTAAACAGGTAACCAGAGATATCAATTGGCAAATGAAGACAACTATGCCTAAAACATTTGACTGCTAACCAGAAGACTGTTAGTTCAATCCACCAGCCACTCCTCAGAAGGAAGTCTGGGCAATCTACGTTCATAGTGGTACCATCTCAGAAAACATAAGAGGGGTCACTATGAGATGGTTCCAAATTGGCTGCAGTGAGAGAGTTTGTTACAAACCAAAAAGAGAAAAAATAATGTAGTTACAGAATTTCTAAATTGTGAAGAAGTAAAGAGAGTTGCAAGATAGAATGGACTGTTCTAAACTTAGGGAGAAAATTGTAAATTTCAGGGTAATCTCAAAGAAAAATGATCAACCTTCACATCATAATAAAAAAGAGGACAAGCACAAATATATAGCAAATACTAAAAGAATAGCACCAAAGGAAATGATAACACAATTTATAAACATAAAAAGATCAGAACAGAAAATTATATGGAACAATGAAAAAAGGAACACCATGAAAAAATGTATAGCAAAATGATAGCAACCAATGCATACCTGTCAATAATTACACTGAATGCCAATGTATTAAATGGATCACTCAAGAGACAGAGAGTTGTAGACTGGATAAGAAAACATAATCCATCAATAAACTGTCTACAAGAGACATATCTTAGAGACAAACAAAAAAATAGACTAAACATCAAAGGCTGGAAAAAGATATATTAAGAAAATGGCAACCAAAAAAGAGCAGGAGTGGCAATATTAATTTCTGATAAAATCAACTTCAAGACAAAAACCACCATACAAGACAAGGAAGGACATTATATAATGATGAAAGTATCAATTGAACACGAAGATATGACCATAATAAATATCTCTGGGTCAAATGAAACAGCCCCAAAACATATAACTCAGACTTTAATAGAATTGAAAAGGCAAGTAGATGACTACACAGTCATAGTAGTAGACTTCCATATACCACTTTCAATGAAAGACAGAACATCTGTAAAGAAAGTCAACAAAGACACAGAAGAGCTAAGCAATACAATCCAGCAACTTGACCTTATAAACTTCTACAGAGCATTTCACCCAACACAGCACAACAGACATTCTCTTATAGTGCACACAGGACATTCTCCAGGATTGACCATATGTTAGGTCATAAAGCAAGCCTTAATAAATTTTAAAACATTGAAATACTACAAAGCATCTCCTCAGATCACAATGCTTTGAAATTAGAAATCAACAATAAGAAGATGAACAGAAAAAGAGTGAATGCATGGAAACTGAAAAACACCCTTCTTAAGAAAGACTAAGTAAGAGAAGAAATAAAAAATGAAATTTAAAATTTCCTTGAATCAAATCAGAATGAAAACAAAACATATCAAAATCTTTGGGACACAGCAAAAGCCACAGAGACCAATTTATAGCAATAAATACACACATCAAAAAAGGAAGAAAGAGCCAATATCAACACTTTTAACCAACCTCTCCAACAATTACAAAAAGAATAGCAAGAAAAACCTACAGTCACCAGAAGAAAGGAAATAATAAAGATATGAGCAGAAATCAATGAAACAGAAAATAGAAAGACAACAAGAAAAAATCAACAAGACTAGATTTTTTTTTTTTAAGATTAATAAAATTGACAAACCACTGGCAAATATAACAAAGGAAAAGAGGGAGAGAATACAAATAACATGAATAAGAAATGAAGTGAGTGACATCACAACAGAACCAACTGAAATAAAAAAGATAATATCGGGATACTATGAAGAACTATACTCCAACAAATTTTTAAATCTGGAAGAAATGGACAGATTTCTAGAAACACACTACTTACCTAAACTAACACAGACTTAGGTGGAAAATTGAACAGATCCAGAAAGAAGGAAGGAAAGAAACAGGTCATAAAAAATTACCAACAATAATTTAGTCATGGCCCAGACTGTTTCAGTAGAGAATTGTACCAAACATTCAGAGAAGAACTGACACCAATCTTACTCAAACTATTCCAAAACATAGAAAAGGATGGAATCCTCCTTAATTCATTTTATGAAGCAAGCATAACCCTGATAACAAAAGCAGGCAAAGACAACAGTCAAAAGGAAAACTGCAGACCAATATCCCTCATGAATATAGATGCAAAAATCTTCAACAAAATTCTAGCTAATAGATGCAAACAACATATATAAAAAAAAAAATATTTCATTATGACCAAGTGGGGTTCATATCAGGTATGCAAGGATGGTTCAACATTAAAAAAAACAATCAACATCTTCCTCTACATAAATAAAACAGAGGAAAAGAACCACATGATTATATCAATCAATGCAGAAAAGGCATTTGATAAAATCCAACACCCATTCCTGATCAAAACTCTCAGCAAAATAAGAATAGAACAGATATTCCTCAACATAATAAAGGGCATCTATGCAAAACCAACAGCCAACATTATTCTCAAAGGAGCGAGACTGAAACCATTCCCCTTGTGAACAGGAATCAGACAAGGATTTCCTCTATCATCACTTCCATTCAATATTATGTTGGAAATCCTAGCCAGGACAATAAGGCAAGAAAGGGAAACCAAAGGCATACAGATTTGTAAGCAACAATCAAACTATCCCTATTTGCTATACCTAGAAAACCCAACAGACTCAGTCAAAAATCTACTGGAACTAATTCAGATATTTAACATTGTGGCAGGATACAAGATCAACTTCCAAAAATCAGTTTGATTCTCTCCACCAGCAAAGAGATTGCTGAAAAAGAAATAAGGAAATCAATACCTTTTATAATAGGTACCAAAAAAATAAAATACTTGGGAAGAAATCTTACCAGGGACACAAAAAAAAATGTACAAAGAAAACTACAAAAAGCTACTTCAAGAAACCCTAAGAGTTCTACATAAATGGAAGATTATACCATGCTTGTGGATAGGAAGATTGAACGTTGTGAAAATGTCAATTCTACATAAAGCACTCTATACATTCTATGTAATCCCAAACCCTATTTCACCAACATTCTTTAAGCATATGGGAAAAAAAAAATTCTTAAATTTACATGAAAAGGAAAGATATCTTGAATAAACAAAGCATCAACGAAGAAGAAGAACAAAGTAGGATGTTTCACACTCCTGGATCCTATAATCTACTATACACCCACAGTAGTCTAAACTGCCTGGTATTAGTACAATGACAGACACATAGACCAGTGGAATAGAATTGAGAACCCAAAAATAGATCCATCGACCTACGGTCAGCTATCTTTGACAAAGGGATGAAATCCATCCAATGGGGAAGAGAATGTCTATTTAACAAATGGTGCTGGCAAAATTGGATATCCATTTACAGAAAAATGAAACAATATCTGTACCTCACCCCATACACAAAAACTAACTCCAGATGGATCCAAGACTTAAATGTGAAACCTACTATTATCAAGTTCCTTAAGGAAAAACTAGGAACAACAACAACAAAAAAAAAAGTACTGCTGTGGAATTGGATCTGACTCATAGCAACCCCTCACTGGGTTTTCGAGGTGGTATCGCTATGGAAGTAGATTGCCCAATCTTCTTTCTGAGGAGAGGCTGGTGGGTTTAAACTGCTAGCCTTCTAGTTAGCAGTCAAGTGCCTTAAGGACAGCGCCACTAGAGCTCCTAAGTGGAAATTTAGAGGCCTAATATATGGCATAAATAGACTATCAAGCATAACCCAATATGCACAAGCAGCAGAAGGGAAAATAGATGAATGGGACCTTCTAAAAATTAAATTTTTATGTGCTTCCAAAGACTTCTCCAAAAGAGTCAAAAGACAACCTACAGATTTGGAAAATATATTCAGCAATCATATATCTGACAAGGGACTTATCTCTATAATTTATAGAAAACTCCCACACCACAACAAAAAGACAAATAATCCAATTAACAAATGGGCAGAAGACATGAATAAACACTTCACCAGAGAGGATATTGAGGTTACCAACAAACATATGAAGAAATGCTCACTATCATTAGCCATTAGAAACTTGCAACTCAAAAGAACAATGAGATACCATCTGGCCCCAGCACAAGTAGCAAAGTTCAACAAGACAGAAAGTAACAAATCCTGAGAAGATGTAGAGATTTTGGGACCCTCAAACATTGCTGGTGGGACTATAAAATGATACAACCATTGTGGACAGCAGTACAGCAATTCCTTAAAAAAAAAAAAAAATGGAATTAGAAATACCATTTGACCCAGCAATTCCTTTCCTAGGTATATATCCTAAAGAAGTAAGAACCAGGACCAGAAAAGATACATGCACAGCCATGTTCATTGCAGCACTATTTACAATACCCAAAAGATGGAAACAACCTAGTTGCCCATCCAGAGAAGAATGGATAACCAAACTACGGTAATACACAATGGAATACTATGCAAATATAAAGAAAAATGTAGAATCTTCAAAACACTGTGTAATGGGAAAGAACTTGGAGGACATTATGCTGAGTGAAATAAGTCAATCACAAAGGACACATATCATGTTAGTCCATTAATGTAAAAAGTGAAGGAAGGGTTTATATATGGAAGGAAATTTTCTTTGTTGGTTACTGGGGTGGGAGTGGAGAGGAGGGAACACTGTTAGACAGGTAGAGACAAGTATTTATTTGGGTGAAAAGAAGGGCAATGTACCAAATGTGAGTGATCAACACAGTGGTGTTTAGGAAGAGGAAGACATTGAGAGGTGCATGGGAGGTATAAACAACAAAGATGAACCCTTCTGCACATACAGTACTGCATAGTCAGTGAAGGCAAATGTGAATGTACGGGTGGATAGATGAGTGTACAGGCTAAACTATTAGGCATGTTTATACAGGGGAGAGTGTGCCCAAGACCATTTATAGGGTTGGCAGACAATGTTTCTATAAGTGTATTTTCAAGTTCTGTAAGAATGTCCAGGTAAATAGTAGAGCTGACAAGGGACAAGGTTGTAGTTACTTCTTGGCCACAGATAGCTACCCAGAGGGAATGAATAGTTGGACCTGTGGGCTCAGGACCATAGTGGCCAGGCAACATCAAGCTCAATTGGCATAACATACTACACCAAAACTTTGCTCCACATCCTACTTTGCTGAGTAGCAACTGGGTTCTTAGAAGCTTGCAAGTGGCCACCTAGATGCAATGGTGAGTCTCTCCTCCTCCAGAGCAAAGAAAAATGAAGAAAACCAAAGATACATGTAAACAACTAGTTCAAGGGACTGTTAAACCATGTAATCTTCAGCCTCTATGACTATGAGACCAGAAGAACTAGATGGTGCTCATCTACCAATGTCAACTACTGAGAGGGATATCTATGTAGGAGATGCTGGATAGAGTGGAAGACAATGTGGACAAAATTCAAAATCATTAAAAAAAAAAAAAAGGACCAAGTTGCTGGTCTGATAGCACCTGTTGGATCCTCTGAAACTATGGCATTTAGCTATACTTCATGTCTGGAATTTAACCCACTCCTGTGGCTTCCAGCCAAACAAAAGACAGGCATATAAGCTGAACTTTTATATTAAGTAGATATACTCATGGAGAGAACAATCATGGAAGAATAGAAAGGCTGTGTATGCACAGGAAGTCAGTTTGGAGGCCAGGAGTGCATGGGAGGGAAGAATACAGGGAAGAGGTACCTATGGTTAGGAAATGGGGGGGGGGAGCTGTTGCATTGTAGTAAATTGCAATCAGTGTCATAAGACAAAATATATGTGAGTTGCTGTATGGAAGGTGAATTTGCTCTGTAAACTTTCATCCAAATCGAAATAAAAATTTAAAAAGAAAGCATTCTCCTTATGAATGGGATCCAGATAAGGATGCTATCTCTATTACCACTTCTATTTAACATTGTACTGGAAGTCCTAGCCAGGAAATTAAGGCAAGAAAGAGAAATAAAAGGCATCCAGATTGGCTAAGAGGAAGTAAAGCTGTCTCTACTTTTGGATGACATGATCCTGTACATAGAAAACCCAAGAGTCTCAGGAAAAAAAAAAAAAAAAAACTTCTGCAAATAATAGAGAGGTTCAGCAAAGTGGCCGGATACAGGCTCAACATTCAAAAATAAATTGGATTCCTCCAAATCAACAAATAGGCCCCTGAAAAAGAAATAAGGGGAAAAAATGCCATTTACAATAGCTACCAAAAAAGATAATATATAGGAATAAATCTTACCAGAGATATGAAAGACCTATACAAAAAAAACTATAAAACACTACTGCAAGCAACTACAAGGGATCTACATAAATGTAAGAACCTGCCTTGTTCATGTTCATGGATAGGAAAACTGAATATTGTGAACATTTCAATACTACCCAAAACAATCTACACTAGTAATACAATACCGATCCAGATACCAACAACATTTTTAAGGATGTGGAAAACCAATTACTAACTTCATATGGAAAGGAAAAAGACCTCTGATAATCAGAGCACTACTGAAAAAGAAGAACAAAGTCAGAGGTCTCATATTCCCCGATCTCAAAGCCCACTGTAGTCAAAACAGTGTGGTATGGGTACAGTGATAGAGAGATAGACCAATGGAACAGAATAGGAAACCCAGAAATAGATCCAATCATTTTATAGACAGCTGATCTTTTACAAAGTACCAAAACCCATTAAATGGGAAAAAGATAACCTCTTTAACAAATGGTGCTGGCAAAATTGGATATCCATTTGCAAAACATTTAAACACAACCCATACCTCATCCCATACACAAAAACAAACTCAAGTTGGAGCAAAGACTTAAATGTAAAACTCAAAACTAAAAGCTCATCAAAGATAAATTAGAAGCAAATCTAAGAGCCTTAATTCATGGCATAAGTAGACTATCAAGCACAACTCAGAATGCACAGGAGGTGGAAGAGAAGCTAGATGACTGGGACCTTTTAAAAATTAAATTATCATGAGCATTGAACGTCTTCCCCAAAAAGGGTAAAAAGAGAACCTACAGATTGGGAGAAAATATTTGCCTGTGCTATCTGACAAAGGACTTATCCCCAAATTTATAGAACACTTCAACACCTCAACACCAAAAAGACAAACAATCCAATTCAAACACAGAGACTGCACTAAAGACTATGTTGGCAGCCAATAAACACACATGAGGAATTGCTCATGATCACTAGCCATTAACAACAACCAACCAATTCACTGCCATCAAGTTGGATCCATCTCACAGCGACCCCTCCTTGGGTTTCTGAGGTTATATCACTAGGGAAGTAGATTGTCCCACCTTCCTTCCAAAGAGTGGCTGGTGGGTTTGAACTGCCAGCCTTGTGGTTAGTAGTCAAATGCCTAAGGCACTACACCACCAAAGCTCCCTATTACAGAGATGCAAATAAAAACACCAATGAGATATCATCTCACCATAGCAATAATGGCAAAGTTCAACAGGACAGAAAATAACAAATGCTGGCAAGGTTGCGGAGAGATTGGAATTCTCATACATTGCTAGTGGGACTGCAAAATGGTACATCCATCATGGCAAATGGTATGGCATTTCCTTAAAAAATAGAAAATAGAAATACCATTTGAACCAGCAATTCCATTTCTAAGAATATATCCTAAAGAGGAGAGAGACAGGGCACAAACAGACATATGCACACACATGTTCATTACAGCATAATTCACTACAGCATAGAGATGGAAACAACCTAATGCCTGTGGTGTGGCTTTTCTGCCCATAAGTCTTTGTAAACTCCATGGTAGAATTTTCTGTGAGCAACTGAGGAGCTCCTGATTGTTAATGTTATCCACTTGCAGTATTTCTGTTGGTAGCAGTACAAAGTAATTTTCTGGGAAGTTCTCTTTCTCTCAGTTGTATACAGTTCTGATGTAGGGATCGGTTGGTCATCACTCTGTCAGACTCAAAAGGAGCACTTCTAGAGGCAGAAAAAGTCTCTCTGACTGCTGGCTGAGAAAAAAATGCTGTTGACAGAAATGCACTCCTGAGGGACATGTGCTGCTGAGAGAGAGACACCAAGTGACACACACTGCTGGGAAAGAGACTGAGAGAGCTGAGAGAGACTGTTGGCTGAGAGACAGGGGAGCTGAGAGAGATTGAGTGTTGTTCCTGAACTTTAGTTGTAGCTTGGTGCTTCCCTAATAAACCCCATAATCTGTGAGTTCTTTGTGGTCACTGCAACAAATTATCAAACCCAGCAGAGAGGTGGTAGGTGCCGCGGAGGAACGGTTTGGTGTCAAGGTTGGTGAAAGGGCTGGAGGGAGGCAGCATGTCTGGCCTTGCAGGAATAGGCCTTGGGTTACTGATGGTGATTCTGTCTTCCTCTTGTGGGGTTAGAGGAAGTCAGAAGATGTGACCTCCTTGCCTCTTTGTCAATGCCCATCATCTGTCAACAGATGAATGGATAACTAAATTATGGTACATTTACACAATGGAATACTATACTACATTAAAGAACAATGAAGAATACATGAATCATTTCACAATGTGGATGAACCTGGAGGACATTATGCTGGGTGAAATAAGTCATTCACAGAGGACAAATATTGTATGAGCCCATTACTATAAAAAGGCAAGGAAAGGTTTCCTTAGGGAAGGGAACTCACTTTGTAGGTTACCAGGGATGGAAGGGAAGGGGAAGGGAATATTTTGGACTAGTTAGGGGTCACACACTGAATTAGGTAAGGGGAGGGATTGTATGGATAGAGTTTGTGACCAGCATGATAACATTGGGGAAAGGGAGGACACCAAACTGTGCACATAAGATATAGATGACAGAGAATAATACAAGTATATCCACAATACTGAATTACCACTAACAGCAAACACCAGGCTGCAGATAAATATATAGACAACTGAGAAGATCAGATGGGGGTCACTGAACAGGAATATACTCTAGACCAATGATAGATTCAGCTGAGGCTAATCTTGCACATCTATGATACAGAATAACCACAATCATTATAGAAGCAACAGAAGACAGATGCAGAGCAATCCCTCATAAACAGCCAGACACTGTGGGAGAGAGATCCACTGGATATGCCAACTCAGTACTATAGTATTGGGGGACACCAGACTCCATTGGCACAACAAAATACATAACAATCTTGTTCCACATGTTACATTGGTGAGTAGTGCCTGGGGCCTAAAAGTTTTCAAGTGGACATCTAAGATGCAGCTAACGGTCTCCTATCCTTAAAAGAGAAGAAGAATGAAGAAAATCAAGGCAATTTGGAAATAATCAGCCCTAGGATGTGATGTACCTCAAGACCAGAAAAACCTAATTGGTGCCTGGCTATCACTGGCAACCACTTGTGAAAGGATTGAAACTGGAGATCCTGGATAGAGTGGGAGGAAAAATGTGGAACAAAATTCAAAAACATAATGTTGTTGTTGTTGTTATGTACTGTCAAGTCAGACCCGACTCATAGCAACCCCTCCTTGGGTTGTCGAGGCAGTATCACTATGGAAGTAGATTGCCCAATAATGACCAGAATTACTGGCTGGATGGATTCTGGTGGGACCCTCAATACTATGGCCCAAGGATACAATTTGGGACTGGGATAAAACTCACTCTCAAGGGCTGCCTTTCAGACCAACTGTAATAAGACTTACATGCAGAACACTCAACCCAGGGTGACCTATCCACCTACTGTATAGAGATACATCCCTTGGAGAAATCAGCAATGAGGTACCAGAGGGGCAACATTCACATGAAGGAAAAGCTAGACAGTCAGAAGTGCATAACTAAGAAGGGCAAAGGGATGGGGGGGGGTCACTGGGAAGGGAAAGGAGGAGAGTGGGTTAGGGTTGGGAGTGGTAATTGGAGAGTGAAATCAAATGTACATGAACTGTTGAATGTAAAACAAATTCTGCTCTGTTATTTTGCAGCTAAAGCACAACTGAAAAAAAAAAAAAAAAAAAAAAGCTAACGAGTAGAATCTAAGATGCAAATATTGGTCTTTTCCCATGTAGCAGAAAGGAGAGGGAAGAACATAAAAGATTAAAAGAACTAGCCCACGGGACTAATGGCAATGCAAAGCACAGCTTTCACTACCAGGAGACAAGAAGAACTAAATAGTGCTAGACAACCACTATCAACCACTCTGCTCAGGACCACAGAAGTTTCTGCTTGGATAGAAAGGGAGAAAAATATAGAAAAAAATTCAAAGTAGTACAAAAGACCAAACTTGTTGTTGTTGTTAAGTGCCGTCGAGTCGTTTCCGACTCATAGCGACCCCATGCACAGCAGAACGAAACACTGCCTGATGCCGCGCCAGCCCCACAATCCCTGCTATACTTGAGCTCATCATCACAGCCACCGTATCAATCCATCTCGTTGAAGGCCTCCCCCTCTTTTGTCGACCCTCCACCCTACCAAGCATGACATCCTTCTCCAGGGAATGGTCCCTTCTTACAACATGAGACCAAACTTAGTGGTCTGACAAAGAATGGTGGAACCCACCAGACTATGAACTTTAGACACTCCTCAAACCTGGAACTGAACTCACCCCAGAGATCACTTGTTAGCCAATCAACAGAGAGACCTATGAAATGAACAATAACACCCATGAAAAACATTCTCCCCAGGACAATTAACCATAGGAGACCAAAGGGCAGTGTCTGCCCCAAAACACAGCAAGGGGCAAGAAAGAAGGATGAATGAATACAGCTGAACCCAAAGAGAAAGCAGGAAGACTGCTGTTTCATTGAAGGAATTGCAACAAACGCAATGAAGCAGAATGTATATAGATTTCTGAGTGGAAAACCAATTTGCTCTTTAAACTTTTACTCAAAACACTTTACAAATATATGTGTGTGTGTGAGTGTATATAGATAGATAGATAGATAGATATGAGCAAACAAATGGGATATTTAAGTAGAATAATGGAGAGTATATTTAAAAGTAAATAGAATTTTATCAGGAAAAAAAAATCTGCATAGTACATTTAATGTTTAGTGAATAATTTTGTAAGAGAGAAGGCAAGCTATTGTATTAGAATGTCTCCTAATATAACATAGCAAAATAAACTCTAATGTAAAAAGCAAAAAACATAATCCTCAAAATCTGCATACAGGTATAATGCAGAAAATTTGCTCTTGTTTGTCTTCTGATTTAAATTAATGACTTTGCAGTTACTTGATTTGATTCTTTCTAACCCATTTTCAGTTTACAGTTGTATATCTAATGTCTAATAACATTTGCATATATAATGCATATCTAATCACATTTTTATTTTGAGGTATAAGAAAAAAAGATGCAGAAAACAACAATACACTAGTACTGACAGTATATCTAAGGACACAGAAATATCAGCTGCTATAAGAAAAAGAAGGAAATTTCTATTTAAGTGACACCATGCCTATCACAGACATACTCTGTAGCCTCTGAACAGTCATTTTCAGTAAATCTGCTTTCTGCTATGCTTGATTCTGTTTGACTTTGATTTCACCTACAAGTTTTATCCAATCTTTTCAATATAACAGACATAACAAAAGTTTTGTCTTTAGTTTTTCCTAACTCAAACTTTTGTGGGAGAAAACATTTCTCTATGGCTTAAATGAGCAGCCTTGGTGGCACAATGTTTAAGCACTTGGTTGCTAATCAAGATGTCAGCAGCTCAAATCCACCAGCACTGTACAGGAAAAAGATGCGGCAGTCTGCTTACATAAAGATTTAGAGCCTTAGAAACTTCATGGGAGAGTTCTATCCTGTTCTGCAGTGTTGCTATAAGTTGGAATAACTTGATGGCAGTAGTTTTATTGTTGCTATTTGAATGTGTGTGTGTGTGTGTGTGTGTGTGTATTTGAACTCTTAAGAACTTTAATTATCCCACAAAATGTCACAGAAGACATTATCTGTGTATTCTTTAGCATTAATATACTATCAGTGATAAGCAATGTGATATTGTGCATTGATCCAAAAGCTATTTGAAATCTTATTTTCTAGAACACTTTCAAATACATAGGATAGAAAAGTTACATACTAGATCCATTTTGCTCTCCCCATTCCCTTCCCTAAGAATTATCATGGGACTGAGCTTGGGAGGGTTGGGGAGTGAACATTGGTCTGTGGAACTGTTCCTAGAAAATTTTCTCTTACCTTGATAAAAGGGGGCAGACGTAGCTAATGTTTATTCTTCTTCTCTTTTTACCCTATCTAGGACAATGGTATGATGGTTCAGTCCTCTGTGACCATGAAATAATAAACCTGAAATGAAAGCCACCACTTTTAAGATGGTGCAGGGGAATACAGTCAAGAGATATAACTCAGGTTCTTCTTGACCACTGAAACAAAGCCAGCAAATGCTATTTAGAATTCTTAACCAGGTGGTAATGAAGAGTATTTACTTCTTCAGTAAAGTTACTCTTATTTGTTTTGGAAATATTAGTACTTGATACAAGCAATGGATAAAAGAAACTCTGTTCTTTT
>NW_006921920.1:2208916-2210941 GCF_000298275.1 Orycteropus afer afer | reverse complement strand
CACCTGTGGCTTCCAGCCAAACAAAGTACAGGCATGTGAGTTAAACATTTACCTCAAGTAGACACATGCCCTGGAGAGAAAAATCATGGGAGAAAGAAGGGCTGCTTATGCACAGGGAGACAGCTCAGGGGGAAGGAGAGTATGGAGGGATGGACACTGGAAAAAGGTAACTATGAGTAGGAAGTGGGAGGGGAGCTGTTGCATTGTGGTAAACTGTGGTCAATGACATGAGACAAAGTGATGTGAACTGCTGTATGGAAAGTGAATTTTCCCCATAAATCTTCACCCAAATCACACACAAAAAAAAAATAGGAAGATCAACAGAAAAAGAGTAAACACATGGAAACTGAACAAAACCATCCTAGACAAAGACTGGGTAAGAGAAGAAATACAAATAGAAATTCAAAAATTCCTTGAATCAAATGAGAATGAAAACACAACATACCAAAATCAATGGGACACAGCAAAAGCAGTGATCAGAGGCAAATTTATAGTAATATGTGCACACATCAAAAAAGAAGAAAGAGCCAAAATCAACACTTTAAACGAACATCTCCAACAATTAGAAAAAGACCAAAAAAATACCATCAAGAAAAGCACAGTCACCAGAAGAAAGGAAATAATCAAGATTTGAGCAGAAATCAATGAAACAGAAAACAGAAGAGCAATAGAAAAAATCAGTATGACCAGAAGTTGGTTTTTTGAAAATATCAATAAAATTGACAAACCTCTGGCAAATTTAACAAAGGAAATGAGGGAGATAACACAAATAACATGAATAAGAAACAAAATGGGTGACATCACAACAGAACCAACTGAAATAGAAAGGATAGTATCAGGATACTATGAAGAACTGTACTCCAACAAATTTGAAAATCTGGAAGAAATGGGCAGATTTCTAGAAAACACCATTTACCTAAACTAACACAGACTGATGTGGAAAAGTTGAACAGGCCCATAACAAAAGAAGAAATTGAATAGGTCATCAAAAAATTACCAACTAAAAAAAGTCCTGACGCAGACAGTTTCACTGGAGAATTCTATAAAGCATTCAGAAAAGAAGTGATACCAATCCTACTCAAACTGTTCCAAAACATAGAGAAGGATGGAATCCTCCCTAATTCATTTAATGAAGCAAGCATAACCTTGATACCAAAACCAGACAAAGACATCATGCAAAAGGAAAACTACAGACCAATATCTCTCATGAATATAGATGCAAAAATATTCAACAAAATCCTAGCCAATAGACTGCAACAACATAACAAGAAAATCATTCATCTTGACCAAGTGGGGTTCATATCAGTTATGCAGGGGTGTTTCAACATTAGAAAAACAATTAACATCATCCACCACATAAATAAAACAAAGGAGAACCACATGATTGTATCAATTGATGCAGAAAAAGTATTTGATAAAATCCAACACCCATTCCTAATCAAAACTCTCAGCAAAATAGGAATAGAAGGACATTTCTCAACATAATAAAGGACATTTAGCAAAACCAACAGCCAACATTATTCTCAACGGAGAGAGACTGAACCCATTCCTCTTGAGAACAGGAACCAGATAAGGATGCCCGCTGTCACCACTTCTATTCAACATTGTACTGGAAGTCCTAGCCTGAGCAATAGGAAAGAAAAGGAAATCAAAGTTATCCAAATTGATTAGAAAGAAGTTAAACTATCCCTATGTGCTGATGATATGATGCTATACCTAGAAAACCCAAGAGACACAGTCAAAAATCCACTGGAACTAATTGAGAGATTTAGCATCATGGCAGGATATAAGGTCAAACCAAAAATCAATTGGATTCCTCTATACCAGCAAAGAGATTGCTGAAAAAGAAATAAGGAAACCAATACAGTTTACAATATCTACCAAAAAAATAAAGTACTTGGGAATAAATCTTAGCAGGGACACAAAAGACTTGTAAAAAGAAAACTATAAAAAATTACTTCAAGAAACCATAAGAGATCTACAAATATGGAAGAACATTCCATGCTCGTGGATAGGAAGATTGAA
>NW_006921920.1:2202701-2208816 GCF_000298275.1 Orycteropus afer afer | reverse complement strand
ATCACAATTAGAAAAAAAAATGAAGTCCAAGACCACACAACTAGTACTTAAGGAAGATAGAAGTTCATACCAATTCTGGTTACACTGAAGCCTATTTTCCACAACACAAAAAAAGGCTTTGGCAAAGAAACACCCTGAAGTCTCTCTGGCTGGTCAAACAATAGAACATTTGAAATTGTGCTTCAATTCATATATAAATACTTTGAAAGTACTGTTTACTTATTTACCAAGTCACAGATCTCAGTCTATTTTACTGTCTTAACATTCAATAAATATTTAATTTCCCAAACATATTCTGTGCATGTGTATGTGTGTGTGAGAGAGAGAGAAGTAGAAGAAGAGAAGAAGAGGCATAGCATGTAGTTTGGTGATATATTCAATTAATATTAGAAATCACACTATAATTAGAAATAAAATGTTAGAGAGACTTGTGAAATTGGCTTTGAAGCCTTTCCAATGGTCAACCTCTTCTTAATACTTTTTATACCACTAATGACATTCCCATTTCCACCCAGCCCTGGGTGTATTCAGTATTCTGATGTTAATTTAAGTTTCCAGTTCTGTTATACATAAGGTTGCCATTGACTTGGGAGTCAACTTAATGGTGGCTAACAACAACAACATCTCAAACAGGAAATGTCTATTTCTCTCATGATGAGATTACAGTAATGAGATTTTAGGAGAAGACCTCAGTGGTAAAGTGCCTTTTTCATTATATTATATCAAAGGTACATATTTTAAACATGATTTATCACTGTAAAAAAATTGTGACAGGTAAGTCTTCACCAGGGGGAGAAATCACCATCAGCATCAGCCCAACACTGATTCCTATGAAATGGAGGTCAGACATGTTTCCACTGTCTAACCTTTTTATCAGTTCTAATAACAACTGTACATATCCAGCCTTTTCTACTTCTCTTCTGGGTTTCATAATTCAGTTCAAGGGCTATACAAAACTCACAGACAATCCTCACGATTATGAGATTTATTAGGGAAGTAATAGATTACAACTCAGGTTCAGGAACAACTCTGGATGCAATTCTTCAATCAGGATAACCTCTTCTCAGATGTGCTGCAGGCAAGTCTCTCTTTGGTCCTCATCCACCACTTCCCAAAGAGGCTCTAAGTGCTGGCCCAGACTCTACCCTGCTTGCACAAAACTCTTTTAGCTCAGCTGATAAGTTCCTGGAGGCACCTCAATCTACCAGAAGCCTCCCATCCAAAGGTGCTCAGTCATTCTTAGTGCACTCCATGGGCTAAGAAGCCTACAGTGTCATCTCCTGCCTGGCTCTTGCAGTTCTCCTGGTTCTTCTGTTGTAGATTCTTAGCATCTCTCTAGTGTTGCAGCTGTCTTCGTCTGTCTCCTGGGTCTTAGAAGTTTCCAGCACCAGGCCCCCAGGTCCAAAGGATGAGCTCCAGTCTCAGTTGTTCTTTCTTGATGGTCTTGAGGTCCTCCTTTCTGACTCCAGGTTGGTTCATTTGTAAGCCCAATGGGATGGCAAAACTGACCAATACCCCTGTTAGTGTTCCATACACCTTATTTGCATGGTTTCTCCCCTACAAATTTGTCATGTACTTTATTTAAGTTATTACAAGCTATACAATCCCCTTGTTGGGTCACAAACACCTCATCTGCACAGTGCCATAAGACATCTGGTGGAAGGTACAATGACTATGGCTACAATAAAGTAATTCAGCATCATATTAAGTAATTCATTGTGCTTCAATCACTGTTGAAGTTAACCTTCATACCTGGATGAGGTAGTGTTTATCGTATTTCTCCACTATAAAATTATTCTTTATCTCATTTTTCATTCTGCACTGTGGAAGAAATTCACTATATATATTAGTTAACAGGAAACCCACAAACATTTTATTTGAATTTCTCAATGGCTGGCTTATTATCAAAAAATATTTGTTCAAGATTTTAGCCTTCTATTAATGTTTAATACACTGATGATTTTTAAAAAATAACACTTTACAGGCTCTAGTGTTTAGAAATTACATAAATATCTTATTTATATCTCAATAAAACTGAGGAACTGAGCTTTTGCATAAGTACACTATGTGATGCAATATCATTGATTGTTTTCAAAACACATTTATGTTGGAGATTACAAAATGAGGAAATGCATGTCAAAACAATGGTGAATCTTTGAGATATTTGAGTTCCTAGTAATGGCAATAAGAATAATTATCAATACTGTCCTTACTTTAAAGAGATTTGACATCAAGGGATAGTGACCAGAACAATAAAAACAAGGACAGCATGTCAATGAAAAACAAAGAGCCAGTAATATTTCTATCAGGAGAATTTGAAGCAGAAGAAGAAGGAGGAGGAGAAGGAGAAGAAGAAGAAGAAGGAGAAATGGAAGAAGAAGAGGAGGAGGAGGAGGAGGAGGAAGAGGGGGAGGAAGAAGAAGAAGAGGAAGAAGAAAAAGAATTCAGACAGCTGCTATCTCTATATATTGAATGAAAGCCTAGTGAAAAAAGAAGTTAAATTAATGTGTCATTCCCAAGGCAGAAGTAGTCCAAATGGATAGACAAGACAGAGGTTTTGTATTCAGTAAAAGAAAAAAAAAATATATTGAGATGTCCAAAGATTCAATTGTTGCCTTGTGAAATAATAGCTTTCTTGCCATTGAAAAATTTCCATCAGAGAGTTGTCTAAAAGAATCCTTGCAAAGGAAAAAATGGAGTTTCAACAGTCAGCAGCATGTTTATTTTTCCCTATGGCATCTAAGGACTTTAAGAACTAGGTACAACAGTTTGAAATGGGATCGTTGGTGTTCGGAACAGCTCACTGAATCAGAGTGCACCAAACACAGAAGAACAGAATTGGAGGAAAAGCATAGGGAGATTTTTTAGGAAAGAGCTACTATTGGAAGATGAACGGGCACCTGAGAGAGACCCTGGAAACCTTTCTGGGACAGTCACTATCTGCTGGGCAGAGACAGCTGCCTGAGATCCCCGAGCCAAGAACGAGGTCACTTATAGCAGCTTACCAGCGACCAATACAATATTCCTGCGGGCAGCGGCAGAGACCTGCCTCCAGCGGCTGATTGTGTCAGTAATTTGGGTGGTGTGGATATAGCCGGACATGGTCACCATTGCTGAGACTCAGAAGGAGATCTCATTGGTGCACTAGAAAGGCTACCTCCCTCCTCTCCAGGTGGATTACAGTGTGGGCTTGGGTCAGACTGGGAGACACAGTGCTTTTCTTTGCCACCATTAACGGGACTGCAGGTCACTGGCAGGTACTTCCCTGACTCCAACACAGTGAAAATTGCACCCATTTTTGGCACTGCAGGTGGGCAGTATCACAGACAAACTCCAGAGCTGGTCATTGGCGGTCTGGCTGGATTGTGTCAGCACCATGGGCAGATGGGGCATGGAGAACAAAGAAACTGCAGCTGAGCCTGGTCCAATGAATTTTGCCCTGGAGCCATGCTTTGGCGCTGTAGGGCAGTGGAGGGGGGTCTTTAGCGTGCCTGAAATTTGTGGAAATTTGTAACCCTCTAACAAGAGGAATTTTTCCTGAGTTTGAGCCATGGTCTTGCAAATAAATACATCAGCAATAATACCATGCTCAAAGTCCTAGAAACTGACCCTAGCAACACCAAGCTTTCCTTCTTCTGCTCCCAACATCTCTGCCAATAACTTCACTCATTCAATAGAAGAAATCATAATCAGCCAATTATCATAAAACCTCATGCTTCAAATTCTAAACCCTCTGTATGAAAAACAGAAACACATATCCACACTACACACAGTGATTCCACCATCACAAAGAAAAGAGCAGAGTGACCCAACACACCTGAATCAATAAAAAGATAAAACACATCAGCTTCACCTTTTCAAAATAGTAAACCATAAAACAAAGACAAAACATATCAACATGTAACCAACAGCTAGAGACAACCTAAAGAGACAATGCTCTACCAGATTGCAAGGGCTTAAGAAGAGGTTCTGCTTTCCAGTAACCCCAAGAACTCTCTGGACCAGCACTACACGACTGAAAAGTGTCTTAGTTTACAACTTCTTTTCTTTTTTTCTTCTCTCATGATTAATCCCGTTACCTGTTGGGTTTTTTTGTTTTGCTTTTTTTTTCTTTTTCTCTTTCCTGTTTGCTAGTTTGTTTTCTTTCTTAATTATTCTCCTTCTCTACCTTTTTTCTCTTACATACCTATGCATAGATATTGCATATTTACCTTTTTTCTTTTTTCTTTTCTCCACTTTTATCTTTTTTTGGGTTACTGTTCCTGTGTGATTTCAGGGTGTATTTTTTGTTCATGTGCTTTTAGTTTTTTTGATGGTTATTCAATTGTAATTTTTGCCTAACTGAGTGGGAAACAACAACAGTCCCCATAAGATACAAGTACACCAATACCTCCTGCAACTTCACTTACTGAGAAAGAGCCAGCACCTCCTACTCCACCAGCAGGCCAATGATAAAAAACCACCAAGAAGAGCCTGAATCACTCTTGGCTGCATTTCACAAACAATTATCTTAATACAATACCATGATGCCTAGGAGACCATCACAGTCCACACAATGAAGCAAGATAAAGTGATAGAAATAAGGGAACAGGTTACAGACTCAGAACACATCCCTGAGGAAGAAGCAGCATTGGAACTCTCTGATAAGGAATTCAAAAGAATTATCTTTAGGTATCTTCAAAGGATTGAGAGACAGGCCAAAGAAAACACAGAAAAAACCGTAGAAGAATTTTGGAAGAAAATACAAGAACAAAATGGAAAATAAATGAAATAATACAAATGATTCTAAATCTACAGATCGAAATCCAAAACATTAATACTAACTTGTTAGAAATAGATAACATATTGGAAGGGCAAAAGGGTAGAATTGATTCAATTGAAGACAGAATTAATGAGATTGAATAAAAATACCTAAATACTTCTTTGGAAAGAATCAGTCAGAAAAAAAAAAAAAAAAAGGAAGAAAGCCTAAGGTTCATGTGGGATACCATCAAAAGAAATAAACTAATTGTCACTGGAATTCCAGAACAGGAAGAGAAAAATAAAAATAAAAAATAAAAACACTGAGAAAATTGATTTGCTGGAGGAGAACTTCCCTGATATGATGAAAGAGAAGAACATATCAATTAAGGAAGTCCAACAAACCCCAAACAGGATAGACCCCAAAAGAAAATCAGCAAGACACATCATCATCAAACTCACCAAAACCAAGGACAAAGACAGAATACTGAGAGCAGCATGGGAAAAACAAAAAGTTACATAAAAATGTCAGCCAGTAAGAAAAAGCTCTGGTTTCTCAGCAGAAACCATGCAAGTGAGAAGACAATGGGATGGTATATATAAAACCCTGAAAGAGAAAAATTTTCAACCAAGAATTATATACCCAGCAAAATTGTCACTCAAATATGATGGTGAGATTAGGAGATTTCCAGATAAACAGAAATTCAAAGGGAATTTGTTTCAACCAGACCAACCTTATAAGAGACACTAAAGGAAGTAGTTTGAACAGAGAATCAAAAATAGCAAATAACAACTGACGATTGACACACAAGATGAAACCACAGCTATGGACATATCCAAAGTAAAATGAGCTTACAAGAGTGTAAACAACGAACCAGAGGTATCAATTGGCAAGTGAGGACAAATACAAACAAAAAGAGGGAAAAGACTGTGTAGTTACAGAATTTCTAAACGGTGAGGAAGTTAAGGGAGTTGAAAGATAGAATGGACTGTTCTAAACTCAGGGAGGAAATTATAAATCATAGGGTAACCTCAAAGAAAACTGACAAACCTTCACATCACAATAAAAAAGAGGACAAGCACAAATATTCAGCATATATGAAAACAACAGCAACAAAGGAAATGATAACATGATTCATAAACATTACGAGCTCAGCACAGAAAATAATATGGAACAAAGAAACCATGGACACCATGAAAAAATATATAACAAAATCACAGCAACAAATTCAAACTTGTCAATAATCACCCTGAATGTCAATGGATTAAATACACCACTCAAGAGATGGAGAGTTGCCGATTGGATGAGAAAACAAAACCCATCAATATGCTGCCTACAGGAGACACACCTTAGAGATAATGACAAAAACAGACT
>NW_006921920.1:2179698-2195223 GCF_000298275.1 Orycteropus afer afer | reverse complement strand
GCTGTTAGATAGATAAACATAACTATTGATTTGGGTGAAGAGAAGGGCAATGTCCCAAATCTATGTGACCAATACTGAGGAAGATCAAAACCTAGAGAGGTAGATGGGAGGTGCAGAAAACAAATATGAACCCTTTTGCACATATAGTACTCTGTTTTCAATGAAGGCAAACATTGGTATATGGGTGGATAGATGGGTGGACAGGCTGAACTATTAGGTATGTCTATGAAATGGGGAGTGTACCCTGGAACATATATAGGGTTGGCTGACAATGGTCCTATAAGTTTATGTGAATGATCAGAATTCCCAGGTATATAGTAGAGGTGACAAGGGGCAAGGTTGTGGTCACTGCTTGGTTACAGCTAGCTACCCAGAGAGACCGGGTTGTTGAACCTGCGGGCTTGGGACCATAGTCACAGGGGACATCAAGCTCAACTGGCATAACATTCTATACAAAACATTGTTCCACCTCCTATCTTGGCAAGTAGCGACTGGAATCTTAAAAGCTAGCAAGCTGCCATCTAAATGCAACAAAGGGTATCTCCTCATCCAGAGCAAAGAAGAACGAAGAAAACCAAAATTCATGGAAACAATTAACCATCTGATCTGCAGCCTATACAACTATGGGACCAGAAGAACTAGATGGTGCCCAGCTACCACTGTCATCCACTTGGAAGGGGATCTATGTAGGATAACCTGGATAGAGAGGGAGAATAATGTGGAACAAAACTCAAAATCATTTGGAGGAATAAAAGGGGGGTACCAGGTTTGCTGGTCCAATAGAGCCTGGTGGAACCACTGATATTATGGCCTCTAACTTCCCTTTGGGTCTGGAATTGAACCCACACCTGTGGTTTCCAGCCAAAAAAAGACAGACATATGAGTTGAACATTTACCTCATGTAGATACACTCCTTGTAGAGAACAATCATGGGAGAAAGAAGGGCTGCTTATGCATAGGGAGACAGCTCAGGGGGCAGGAGCCCATGGAGGGATGGACAATGGGAAGAGGAAACTGTGCAGAGGAGGTGGGATGGGAGCTGTTGCATTGTGGTAAACTGTGGTCAATGTCATGAGACAAAGTGTATGTGTACTGCTGTATGGAAAATGAATTCGTTCTGTGCATCTTCACATAAATCACAATAGAAAAAAAAAAAAAAAAGAATCCTTGGAGGAAGGATTTCAAAATTGAGGAGATGGTGCTAGACAGCCTCTATTACATCTTCTTATGAGAAGGCTTTTTGAAGCCCAGATTTAATGTGCTCTTATCAGAATCATGATTTTTGCACAATACTGATATTTCTGAAAGTTGTTATTGTTAGGTGCCGTAGAGTCACTTCCGACTCATAGCAACCCTACGCACAGCAAAATGAAGCATTACCTGGTTCTGCACCAGGTCCATGATCCTTGCTGCACTTGATCCCATCAACACAGTCACTGTGTCAATCCAACTTGTTGAGGCCCTTCCCCTCCTTGGTCGACCATCCACCTTACCAAGCATGACATCCTTTTCCAGGGAATGGTCCCCCCTGACAACATGACCAAAGTAGGTGAGACAAAGTCTGGCCATTCTCGCCTCCAGGGAGGATTCCATCTGCACTTCCTCCAGGATAGATTTGCTAGATTATTTTTAGCAGTCCATGGTATTTTCAGTATTCTTCACCAGCACCACAACTCAAAAGCATCAACTTTTCTTTGGTCTTCCTTATTCATTTTCCAGCTCTCACATGCATATGAGGTGACTGAAAATACCATGGCTTGTGGCAAGTGCACCTTAGTCCTCAAGCAGACATCTTTCCTCCTCAGCACTTGGAAGAGGTCCTTTCCAGCTGATTTACCCAGTGCTATATAGGTCATTTGATGTCCTGACTGCTGCTTCCATTGGCATCGATCGTAGAACTAAGCAATGTGAAGTCTTTGACAACTTCAATCTTTTCTCCATTTATCATGATGCTGCTCATAGGTCCAGTAGTGAGGATTTTTGTTTTCTTCAGATTGAGGTGTAATCCATACTGTAGATTGCATTCTATAATCTTCGTCAGTAAGTGCTTTGAGTCATCCTCACTTTCAGCAAGCAAAGTTGTGTCATCAGCATATTGCAGGTTGTTAACAATTTTTTTCTCCAATCCTGATGCCACATTCTTCTTCATATAGTCCAACTACTCAGATTATTATCTCAACATATAGATTCAATAAGTGTGGTGAAAGGATACAACCCTGACACATTCCCTTCTTGATATTAAATCATGCAGTGTCTCCTTGTTCTGTTTGAATGACAGCCTCCTGGTTTATGTACAGGTTCCTCATGAATATAATTAATTGTTCTGAAATTCCCATTCTTCTCAGTGTTACCCATAATTTGTTATGATCCACACAATCAAATGCCTTTGCACAGTCAGTAAAATATAAGTAAACATGTTTGTGGTATTCTTTGCTTTGAGCCAAGATCCATCTGACATCAGCAATGATATCCCTCCCTCATTCCACATCCTCTTCTGAATCTAGCTTGGATTTCTGGATGTTCTGTTAATAAATGCCTGGAACAGTTTCCGAATTATCTTCAATAAGATTTTATTTACATGTGATATTAATGATATTGTTTGATAATTTCCACATTCTGTGGGATCACCTTTCTTTGGAATGGGTGCAGATATGTATCTCTTCCAGTCAGTTGGCCAGGTAGCTCTCTTTCTAATCTCTTTGTATATCCAAGTTAGTACATACAGTGGGACATTCATTTGTTGAAACATTTCATTGAGTTCCTAGTGCCTTGTTCTTCACCAATTCCTTCATTGTAGCTTCAACTTCTTCCTTAACCTTCTATACCATTGGTTCTTGATCATATGCCACCTCCTGAAATGGATGAATATCATCAGGTCTTTTTGGTATAAGGACTGTGTATTCCTTCCATATTCTTTGACTATTTCCTTCATCATTCAATATTTTCCCCATAGAATCTTTCAATATTGCAACATGAGGCTTATTTTTTTCCTCAGTTCCTTCAGCTTGAGAAAAGCCAAGCATGTTCTTCACATTTGGTTTTCTAATGACAAGTCTTTGCACATTTAATTAGAGTAATTGGCTTTATCAGCTCAAGATGTTCTTTGAAATAGTCTGTTCAGCTTTTTTATCTTGTCATTTCTTCCATTTGTTTTATGTATTCTCTGCTCAAAGGCAATTTTCAGAGTCTCTTCTGACATCCATTTTTTTTTTTTTCCTTTCTCCTCTTTTGAATGATCTCTTGCTTACTTCATGGGTGATGTTCTTGATGCCATCCCACAATTCTTCTGATTTTCAGTCATTGATGTTCAATGAATAAAATCTATTCTTTAGATGGTCTCTAAATTGAGGAGGGATATATTTAAGGTGATATTTCGGGACCTGTGGACTTGTTTTAAATGTCTTCAACTTCAAGTGACTATACATATGAACAGTTGATGATCTGTTCCTTAATCAGCTCCTGACCTTCTTTTGGCTAAAGACATTGAGTTTTTCCATCACCTCTTGTCACATATATAGTCAAATTGAGGCCTGTGTACTCCATCTGGCAGTGTTGATGTGCATAGCCACAGTTTGTGTTGTTGTAAAGAGGTGTTTGCCTACCTCCAGATGGATCAAAGACTTAAATGTGAAACCTAAAACTATAGAGTTCCTCAAGGAAAAACTAGGGGCAAATTTAGGGGGTCCTAACATATGGAAAAAATAAATTACCAAGGATAACTCAAAATGCACAAACAGCAGAAAACAGATGATGTGGACCTTCTAAAAATTAATTTTTATGTGCTTTCAAAGACCTCTCCAAAAGAGTCAAAAGACAACCTACAGATTGGGAAAAAAAAAAAAAAAAATTTGGTAATGACATATCGGACAAGGGACTTATCTCTAGAATTTACAGAAAACTCCAAAACCTCAATAACAAAAAGACAAACAATCCAATTAAAAAATGGGTAGAAGACATTAATAGACACTTCAGCAAGGAGGATATTCAAGCAGCCAATAAACATATGAAGAAATGCTCACAATCATTAGCTATTGTTGTTCTGTTGTGTGCCATTGAGTCGACTCTGACTCATAGTTACCCCCCCCTTGGGTTGCCAAGGCAGTATCACTATGGAAGTAGATTGTTAGAGAGGTGCAAATCAAAACAACAATGAGATCCCATTCGACAAGACAGAAAATAACAAATGCTGGTGAGGACATGGAGAGATTGGGACTCTCATACACTGCTGGTAGGATTGTAAAATGGTACAACCATTGTGGAAAGCAGTGTGGTGATTCCTTCAAAAGTTGGAATTAGAAATATGATTTGATCCAGCCATTCCATTACAAGGTATATATCCTAAAGTGAGAGCCATGACAAGAACAGACATATGCACACCCATGTTCATTGCAGCACTATTTACAATAGCCAAAAGATGGAAAAAAACCTAGGTGTCCATCAACTGAGAAATGGATAACCAAACTATGATATATACACACAATGCAATGCTAAAGAATAATATAGAATCTGCCAAACACCGCATACGTGGATGAACTTGGAGGACATTATGCTGAGCGAAATAAGTTAATCACAAAATGACAAATATTGTATTAGCCCATTATTGTAAAAGTCAAGGAAAATTTTATCTATGGAAGGAAATTGTCTTTGTTGGTTACGGATAGGAGGGGAGGGGAGGGAAACCTGTTAGATAGGTGTTGTTGTTGATGTTGTTAAGTGATGTCGAGTCGTTTCCGACTCATAGCAACCCCATGCACAGCACAACGAAACACTGCCCGATCCCGTGCCAGCCCCACAATCCCTACTATATCTGAGCCCATCATCGCAGCCACCATATCAATCCATCTCGTTGAAGGCCTCCCCCTCTTTCGTTGACCCTCCACCCTACCAAGCATGGCATCCTTCTCCAGGGAATGGTCCCTTTTTACAACATGACCTAAATAGGTGAGACAAAGTCTGGCCATTCTTGCTTCCAAGGAGCATTCTGGCTGCACTTCCTCCAGGACAGATCCGTTAGTTCTTCTAACAGTCCACAGTACTTTCAGCATTCTTCGCCAGCACCACAACTCAAAAGCATCAGATCTTCTTCTGTCTTCCCTATTCATTGTCCAGCTCTCACATGCATACAAGGCAATTGGAAATATCATGGCTTGTGTCAGGCACACCTTAGTCCTCAAGGAGATATCCTTGCTCCTCAGCACTTGAAACAGTTCCTTCGCACTTGACTTTCCCAATGCTACACGTCGTCTAATGTCCTGACTGCTGCTTCTGTTGGCATCGATTGTAGAACCAAGCAACACGAATTCCTTGACAACCTCAATCTTCTCTCCATTTATTGTGATGCTGCTCATTGGTCCAGTTGTGAGGATTTTTGTTTTCTTTATATTGAGACGTAATCCATACTGCAGATTGTATTCTTCAACCTTCATCAGTAGGTGCCTTAAGTCATCCTCACTTTCAGCAAGCAAAGTTGTATCATCTGCATATCTCAGGTTGTTAATGATTCTTCCTCTAATCCTGATACCACATTTTTCTTCATATAGTCCAGATTCTCAGATTATTTGCTCAGCATTTAGATTGAATAAGTGTGGAGAAAGGATACAACCCTGACACACTCCCTTCTTGATTTTAAACCATGTAGTGTCCCCTTGTTCTATTCAAACGACAGCCTCCTGGTCAAGGTACAGATTCCTCATGAGTACAATCAAGTCCTTGGGAATTCCCATTCTTCTCAATGTTATCCATAATTTGTCATGATCCACACAATCAAATGCCTTTGCATAGTCAATAAAACACAAGTAAATATCTTTCTGGTATTCTTTGCCTTGAGCCAAGATCCATCTGACAACAGCTATGATATCCCTTGTTCCACGTCCTCTTCTGAATCCAGCTTGAACCTCTGGAAGTTCTCTGTCAATATACTGCTGCAAACGTTTCTGAATTATCTTCAGTAAGATTTTACTTACATGCAATATTAATGATATTGTTCTATAATTTCTACATTCTGTGGGATCACCTTTCTTTGGAATGGGCACAGATATGGCTCTCTTCTAGTCAGTTGGCCAGGTAGCTGTCCACTTGGTGTAACTAATGATATAAACATTAAATTGCTTTCTGAAATGTGGAAGTGCATTCTGTAGTTATTCCAATAAAGCCAAATATGATTGTAGTAAAGGTATGTTTTTCACACTAAACCATGAACTTTATAATAAGGAACAAAATGCTATGCAAGTATATGCACATGAAGATAAATTATTATTATATTTGTTTCTATAACAAATTTAGTAACTTATCAAAAGAAAAAAAAATTGGCATACAGTTTTGTAGGCAAGAAATCCTAAATGTATATCATTGAGTTAAAATCAAGGCCTTGGCAGGGCTTTGTTCCTTTATGGATGCTCTAATGGAGAATCCATGTTTTACTAATTTGGAGCTTCTAATGGTTACTCACTTTCTTTGGATCATAGCCCCTTCTTCTATAGTCATGAAATTCTGGGCCAAGTCCTTCTTATACTTCCTTCTCTCTGGTTCTGTCTTCTGCCTCCCTCTTCCACTTTTAAGGACCTATACATTGCATTGGATTTATCTGAACAAGTCAAGATAATTTCCCTATTTTAAGGTCAACTGATTAACAACTTCAATTCCGTCTGCAACTTCAGTTTTGCCATATAAATAATATATTCATCAGTTCTGGGAATTAAGGCATGGACATTTTAGGTGAACCATTATTCTGTCTAGTACAGATGCATACAGATAAAATTTGATAAAACAAAATGAAATGTAAATGTTACTTTTGAATTAGTGACTAAATATTTTTAAATGCCTTTGTAGTTACTCTTGCAACTTGTAGATTAAACAATATTAGAAATATTTTAAACTCATGCACAGTTACCTACTTTGTGTGGCAGGCAGCATTTAAAGGGGTTGACATAGGATGGTATGAGAGGGTAAGAATCTCAATGGGAATATTTTAACTCTAGAAAAACTTAGTTAGAGGAGGTTAAAAGTTATTGAGAGTTAATTAGAGTGAGTTTTCCTCATTGGCTTAGTTGAAGAGGAATCCAGACTTGCCCAGTGTTAAGTACAGAGTTCAATGGGAGATTACATGTGTGAGATGAAAGGATATAACAGGTATATCCTTTCATGCATGGACGAGGTGAGGAGGAATCTCTTATCTTCCTCTAGTAATTATATCCATTACTTCTTTTTTTTTTTTTTTTCTTTTCCTTGTAGATATGCATTAACCATATTTTTATTCTCGGTCTGGAGTTTCACACTTTTTATCTCTTTCTCTTAAGTCTAATTTCTCTCTCTAATATTTATGTTTTTGAACCCATTTCAAGTTAATATTTGCCTTTGTTTCCTCTTCCTAGTTAATTAAACATTTTGTAATTATAAAATGATCTCTATTTTTGTAATGCTGCTTCTCATATGTTCCATTTGCCTGATATTAGCATAGCCCTAAGATCTTTCTTAGGAGCTCTGGTAACGTTGTGCCTAAGGCACTTGACTGCTAACCAGAAGGCTGGCGGCTCAAACCACGAGCCACTCCTCAGAAGGAAGGTTGGGCAATCTACTTCTGTACTGATATCTCCTCTGCAACCCTAGGAGTGGTCACTATGAGTTGGGTCCAACTGAACAGCACATAACAACAACAACAACAACAAGATCTTTCTTATAATTATTGGTCACATTGTATTTTATTTTATTTTTTTTACTTTTACTTTAACCCTTTGGATATCTTCATTTTAGAGTTTATTTATTTGTTTTTAAATTAATTTTTATATATTGTTTGTTGTTGATATTATTATCGTGTATGTACATGGTATTCTTTACATATTGACTAAACAATATATACTATTTTCTATCATTGTAATTACTCATATATTTGGGTATAAATGGCCATCGTTCTGTGTTCTTCTTAATTGTCTAACATGTTTTATTTTACTTTTATTTTTTTCTCTTTTTTTTCCTGAGGTCTTCTTTTTTTTTTTTTCGGCTTTTTTTTTCTCACTTGTTTCTCTGTTAATGTGGAAGTTACACACTACTTGACTACTTAGTTAGTGGTTGTTGTCATAAATAAACATCCATTTTCAGAATATGGAAGTTTGTATTTCCTGTATTATTTCTTTTGGACTTAAATTACATTACTTTTGAAATGCATTTTAATTGTATTTACTTAATTACAAACACAATAAATTGTTATTTCTTCATATAATGGTCATCTAGATTTTTCTACATGCTAGTCATAGTCCTTATTTTCATTACTTTCAACATCTGCACACTTCCAAGAAACCATGTTTTTCTTTGCCTAAAAATCAACCTTCAGTATTGCACTTAGTAAATTCTGTTTATGTTGAGTGATCTATATTTTCCTATTTGACTCAAAATGACTCCATTCCATCTAGATTCTTAAAGGATATTTTCAAGGTGTAGCAAGCTAAGATAACGGATTTTCTTGCACTACACTGAAGACATATTTAAACTGCCTCTGGTTTACATTTTTCAGTGTATATTAAATGTAGGTATTGCTTCTAGTTTTAGCCAAAATAGATTAAACTTTCTGTAGCCTATCTCTCCCATTGGTTGCAATAAACACACCAGAAAAAAACAGAAAATTCAAATACTGCAGAGCTTTTTAATGTTAAATAATAGCAAAGAGCTTGAGGAGAGAAATCAAAATTAAAGAATGCCAAATAAGGCAACAGTAAGTTTCCTAGGCTTTTTTGTTCTGTCTTTGCTCTGTTTGCTTCATCTTTCAGCTTTAACCCAAAGATAATAAAATCTCCCAGAAAGCCCATCATTCTTGCCAGAGGACTGAGAAAGATACCTCTCTAAAGTGGGGTTGGTTATATAGAGAACTTCATACTTTTCCTCCATTTTGGCCACTGTCACTGCTACAAGACCAACCTGCTACTAAGCTGCTACTCTGGATGTGGTATGGATCCCTAAAATCTCTAAGAAAAGAAAAACCACCCATCTATGTAAAGGTGTAAGAAAATGTATGTCTGTTGTATGATTGTGGAGGATTGTCCTGATTATTTTCTCTGTCTTTTCTCTTGCTGCTTTGCTCTGAGGAGGGCACAAGCATAAGGGGCCATGCAGAAGTATGGAGGCTTATACTCTGAGAGAATACCTGGTTCTGGAAAGATGACAGAAGATAGAACTCCTCTCTAGGAGCTGAAGGTGTGGGATAATACCACTGAAGTGAGTGAAGCAAAACATTCTGTGACAAAACTGAGAAAAGCCCTGGGATCACCCCAATCTTGAACATTTGCGAAACACACCAAATAAGCTTGGCTTTGAAAACTAAACTGACATTGGAAAAACTGCCATGGATGATAAGGCAGAATTTGCAATCAGAATCAGCTTGTTTGTTCATTGTATTCTTTACCACGGCAGGTAAAATTACTGACCTCCCAAAAAGGTATCTATGTCAAATCTTAAGGATCCAGGATTGCCAGCATCAGCCCTAAAAATGAATGACAGATGTCTTTATATGAGATAGAAGAAGAAAGCAGTCACACAGAAGAGGAGGTAACATATCTAGAGAGGTACAGATTGGAGTGATATAGCCAAGATCCAAGGAAACAAAAGAAGGCTGATGATCATTAGAAGCTGGAAGAAGCAAAGGAGGATCCTCCCCTAGAGCTTCCAGCAGAGGTAGTCCTTCTGATATCTTTTAATTTATTTTTTCTTATATATTTTTAATTATTGTTATTACACTGAAAACATGCAAAATAAAACCTTCACCAATTAAACTATGTCAACATGTGCAATTCAGTGACATTGATTACATTCTTTATGTTGTGCAAACTTTATTGCAATTCTTTTGAAAATTACTACACTACACATAACATAAACTCAATGCTGCCAAAAAAAAAAAAATTCTCCTATTCTTTTTCCCTTCCATCCCTGGTATAACCATTAATAATATTTAGTTTTTACATATTTGCTTATTTTGTATAATGAAATCACCCAGTATTTATCATTTTGTAACTAATATTTTGTTCAACATAATGTTTTGTAGGTTCATTCATGTTGTGGCCTTTATCAAGACTTCATTTCTCTTTATGGCTGAATAATTTCCCCTTGAGTCTATATGACATATTTGTTTATCTGTTCATCATTTGATAAGTATTTATATTGCTTACACCTTTTGATGTATAGAAATGTGACTGATTTTTGTGTATTGATCTTGTACCCTGCTACATTGCTGAACACATTTGTTACTTCTAATAATTGTCTTGTGGAATCTTTGGGGTTTTTTATGTGTAGTCATGACATTTGAAAAAAAAAAATAAAGATAGTTTTATTTCCTTTTTCCTCACATGGATATCTATTATTATTATTATTATTTTCCTTGACTAATTTTCCTGGCTAGTACTTTCAGAACAATGTCTAATAGCAGTAGTGAGAGTGCACATCTGATCTAAATGAGAAACTCCCAGTCTTTTTCTATTGAGTATGATTCTAACTGCAGCCCTATTGACACCTGGCTTTCAGATTTCTAACCTCAAGAATTGTGAAAGAATAATTTTTTGTTAAAGTGTGTGGTAATTTGTTACAGAAGCCCTAAGAAACAAATACTGTTATCCACTGTTGTGTAGCATAATATCTCAAAATTTAGTGATATGATGCATTTATTATCTCCCAAGGTCTATGGGTCTGGAATAAAGATAGGATTTAGCTGGGTCCTCTGTTTCTTTGTTTCTCACTATGTTATAACCAAGGGTGAACTGAAGCTATATTGTCATTTGAAGAATTGCATAAAAGTTATAAAGACCAGGAAGTACAGATCATTGGGGGAAATCTTACAAATCTATCTATCACATTCTGTCTGCTGGCCTCTAATGATTCAGATCCACTTCACATGCAAAATACATTTATCCCTCCCAAGGTAACCAACAGTCTCATCCCACTACAACATCAGCTCAAATCCAGAATCATGCCATTTAAATTAGCTCCAGGTCAAATGAGACTCTTTACATATCTCTCCTGGAATATAGCTCTTCTCGCTTTATAGATCTTTGAAACTAAAATGACAAGTGATCTGTCCCTGTACAGACAACACACAGGGATAGGAAAACTGCTGTTGGTAAATTTGGAAGTTCCTCTATTAGATTTCAAGGCTTAGTTCTTAAATCCCCACTGTTGCTTCTTATTTGTCCCTTCATAGTCATGTTTAGTTTTCCCTGTTTGACACCAAACACTATTCTCTGTCTGATACTCATCAGTAGAAGTTTTACTTTATACTTTAATTTTTGGGAGCTCTGGTAGCAAAGTGCCTAAGGCACTTGACTATTAACCATAAGGCTGGAGGTTCAAACCTACCAGACATTTCTCAGAAGGAAGGTTGGACAGTCTACTTCCATAGTGATACCACCTCGGAAACCCAAGGAGGGGTCCCTATGAGTTGGGTCCGACTCAATGGCAAACAACAACACCTTAATTTTTATTTTGTGCTGTGCCTGTTTTGTTTAGACAAAGCTGCCAGTGGTTTCGCTGATACAGTTTTCTAAAAACTTTGTGAATATTCTGGGAATGTCATTGGGGTTCACTCAATCAGGAAAATGTCACACTCAGAAATGATTTTAAGATAAGTCCTAATTTAATGTAGATTCTTACCCTAGTGTTTACTTAAGAGGATCAGTCAGGCACATCCATAATGTCTTTAAGGAGCCTTCTGTGTGACTGAATAGTACTCTCTGACTCTTTGATCTTTCTGATGTCTTAACAAAAGTAGGAAGATTTAATACCTTAGATTTTGTCCCTAGATGACCATTTTCTGAGAATTGTTGGAAACTATTTCTTAAACTTAGCATCTTTTGCTGTCTGGAGAGACTGATGATTTTAAAAATCATAAAGTCTTGGTTCCTTATTGTTTAACAGACCCTCCCAAAATTTATGTCTCTCTTCTTGAATAAGCAGCAACTAGAAACCAGGCATCACCTTAAGCACTTTGCTTAGAAATTTCCTTATATTCATCACTCAGTTCCTGAGGTATATGCTCCATTTTCTATTTTATTAAAGATAACAGTCATGAAGTTTTCTTCTACTATGTAACAACAGTGATCCTTTCTCCAGTTTGCAATGATGTGCTTTCTTACTCTTTTTGGCTCATCACTGGAAGCACCACCAAAGTCCAGATTTCTATCTGTATTCTATTAATGATAAGCTAAGCTTGTTCTACCATGCTCTTGAAAATATTTCCAGATTCCAATAATTGCTCCTTTTAAAAGCTACTTCCATATATTTAGCTAGTTATTATATTAACAAACTGTTTTAGTTATTAATTTCTACACAGAAAAAATAATAAAAATAACCCAAACTTAATAGTTCCAAACAACATTTGTTACCTCACAGTTCTTGTGTCAGGAATCCAGGTATAACTTAACTATGTTCTCTGGTTTAGCATCTCTCTGAAGGCTACAATCAGCATGTCAGCCATGGCTGTTGTCTCATCTGAAGGTTCATCTGGGAAAGGGTCCTGCTTAAAAGCTCAATCAAGTGGTTGTTAGCAAAATTCACTTCTCTGGGGGTTGTTGGACTTATGGCCTCAGTTCCCCACTAATACTTGGCTAGAAACTTTGCTCATTCCTTGCCAAGTGGGTCTCTAACTTTCTTTATCAGAGCTAGCACAGAAAAAGAGTCACAAAGAAAAGCATGAGAGAGAGATAGAGAGAGAATCCTAGAAACATAGAAGTCACAATCCTCTGTAATGAACATCCTATCACTTTTTCCATATTATATTTATTGGAACAAAGTCTCCAGGTACAGCTTACACAAAGCAGAGGAAATTATATAAGGATTTAAATATCAGGAAGCAGAAAACACAGGGACCATCTTAAAAAATATATACATATTAAAATTGTCTGTCACAGATACTAAAACAAAAGGATAACAAAAATGAGTGTTCTCCAGAGTAATTTAACCAATACAGAGTCTCACAACGTAATATATAATAAAATGGTCTTATATAATCTAAAGCTACTGAATAAATCACAATATAAATAAAAATGTCTACCCCAAGGAGACCCAGATGTTGTAATTATCAGACAAAAAATATTTTAACAGCTTTTATAACTATCTTCCATGATGTAAAGTTAAACTTTCTTGAAATAACTGGAAATACAGAAGTTCTCCAGAGATAAACTGAAATTATGAAAAGGAAGCCAGTTGTCATTCTAATTATTATGCTTTGAAAAGGGGGGGAAATTTGTCGATTTTAACTGCCCCATTCCACCATTTTTTTTATCTCATCTTTGTTTTTCCTGAAATTTCACTGTGGTGTTGCTGGGTGTGAAGTTGTTTGTATTTATTTTATGTAGGATTCATACGGGAGCTCTGATGGTGCAGCACCTAAGGCATTTGACTGCTAACCAGAAGGCTGGCCATTTCATACTACCAGCCACTCCTCAGAAGGAAGATTGGAGAAACTTCTGTAGAGATACCACCTCAGAAACCCAAGGAGGCATCACTAGGAGTCGAATCATAAGCATTATTTAATCTTTCCATGAAAAGTTTCATTACTATTGGACAAATATTCTGCTGTTATCTTTGCAAAGATTGCTTCTGTTACATTCCTTTTTATACTCTATTTTCTGTACCTCTTTTAAATGTGTTTGAATTTTTCACTCTATTCTTAGGTCTTTTACCCTCTCATCTGTATCTTCCTTTCTTTTGACTGTGGATCACTTTAGTTTAATATTTACATTTTTTGCTACACCTAAATAAAGGACCTCTGGTAGCATAGTGCCTAAGCACTTGACTGCTAACCAGAAGGCTGGTGGTTCAAACCCACCAGCTACTCCTCGGAAGGAAGGTTGGGCAATCCTACTTCTGTAGTGATACTGCCTTGGAAACCCAAGGAGGGGTCGCTATGAGTCGGGGCCGACTTGACGGCAAATAACAACAACAACAACACCTAAATAATTATTTTAGCTTAGTATTTATATCATAAGCTGCATTTAATTGACTATAAATCTATTATATTATTTATTTTAGTTTTAATGTTTTTCAGTTCTTACATTTTTGAGGTGGTTATTTTTCAAATATCATAGTCATTTTTCTTTGTTCCTTTTAGATATGTCAAGTTTGGCTTTTATTTCTATCAGTATATTAAGCATTTTGTCTAGAAATTCCACTTGGTTAAATTCTGTTGTCTGATATTGATCTTGGTTTTCATTTACATAGTCATGTCTTCTCAAATCCTTTTATTTATTTATTTATTTATTTTGATCATGTGTCAGACATTGTATATGCAATATATGACAAATAATTGTTGTTTCAGGAAATGATGCTTTCCTCCTCAGTTCATTATTATTTGCTTTTCCCAAGTGCTGAGTGAACTAAATAATTGAGATATATTTGTTCAACACGATCAGTCAAGATTATCTGAGAAATCCAAAGTACTTGAAACCTGTCTGTGATCTCTCAAAGACTAATTTTATACATGATTTATTGTATTTTCTATGATGCACTTTTTAAGCATCATAATAATTATTCTAAATGTATAGAAGAATCCTCCCAGTTTTCCGAGATTATCCTTAACTATTGCCTCCTGTAGCTTCTTGTTGTGGTTAGGTGATAGTGAGTCTATTCTAACTCATAATGACCCTATGAACAAGAGTAAACTGCCCAGTTCTGTGCTATCCTTATAACTATTTTTATGTGTGAGCCCATCATTGCAATCAGTGTCAATCCATCTCATTGAGGTTCTTCCCCGTTTATTGCTGACCCTCTAATTTACTAAACATGATATCTTTTTCTAGGGCCTAGCCCTTCTGACAGCATGATCAAAGTATGAGAGACAAAGCCTGGCCATTCTCTCTTCTAAAGAACAGTCTGGCTGTATTTCCTACAAGACATATTTGTTCGTTTTTATAGCAGTATCCATAGTGCATTTGGTATTCTTCCATAGCTTCATAAGTATGTCACAATCGTCACACAACCTCTCAACGTCTTCTTCAGTATCAGCAGATACACCCCAAGGTAAAATCACCTACAAATGCCAGTTTCTCTTCTATATATTTCTACTATATCCTGATTTTTAGTAAATCTCCACTTTTTATTGTTATTATTACCTTAAAAAAAAATCAGTGTAGTGTGAATGAGTGTGTGTGCCTGCATGCATTTTTTCCTATGTTTTCATTGTAAAATTTTGTCAAAGTTAGTCCTATTTTTTGTGAAATGGAAACTTATATTTCCATTATTATGTTTTCATCATATCAATATTAGTATGCAAGATGTTTTACAGGGCTAGATAACTACATTTAATAAAAAGGCTTACCATACCCCACAATCAAATGAATACACAGCCACAGAATGGTGTTTACCATAGGTATAAAACAACAGCAGATTTTTTTTATTGGAAAACTAAAGTTTATTTTATATGTGAACTGAAATTCTATAATAATAATTATAATATTAGAATCCATTGTTATCTAGTTGATTCTGACTTATAGCAAGCCTGTAAGACAGAGTAGAACTGTCCCTTAGGGTTTCCAAGACTGTAAATGTTTACAG
>NW_006921920.1:2178918-2179583 GCF_000298275.1 Orycteropus afer afer | reverse complement strand
ATAAACCCACTGCCATTGAGTCAGATCCTACTCATAATGACCCCTTCTTGGGTTTCTGAGGCAATATCACTATGGACATACATTGCCCAAACTTTTTTCCTAGGAGTGGCTGGTAGTTTTAAACCACCAACCTTCTGGTTAGCAGTCAAATGCTTTAGGCACTATGCCAACAGAGATATATACTATATACTATGTACGATATACGATATACTATATGTTGTTGTTGTTGTTTTGCTGTCGAGTCGGCCCCAACTCATAGCGACCCCTCCTTCGGTTTCTGAGGCGGTATTACTATGGAAATAGATTGCTTAACCTTCCTTCCGAGGATATACTATATATTATATATTACACACTATGCACTATATACTATATATATTGCAAACATATATGAACTATTATAATTCTGTATTAATTAGTTTGTAAGAATTTAGAAAAACATGGTGTCCAGAAAGTGACCAAGAGGTCAGAGAGTAATAAGGAAGAGAAGGCGGTGTCTTGATACTCATGTTAAATGGTTGTTTCATAGTGAATATGTGCAAATCTCTGACCTTATTGTTACATTATTTTGCTTTAATACATGTAGTGAATTACCTTCTGTGCAATAATCCCAGATAGTAGGGAGCCATCTTAGTGATAAGACAAAAATATCCAGATTATTAGGAGAT
>NW_006921920.1:2154929-2174268 GCF_000298275.1 Orycteropus afer afer | reverse complement strand
CAAATTTTAATCCTTGTTCCTAGAATATTCTTCTTTTGATCCATATTATTATTGTGTCTTTAAGTATACTAACATTAATTAAGATGGCTTAAAAAAATAAACAAACAATTTTTAAGGGTACTTTAGCTAAAACAGAATATATTATTCCTTAAGTTAATTCCAAATACTTGTTGTTATTACTCTCTAGTGTAAAGATCCTATACATTTATTGAATACAACAGCTTTCTTTCATTGACAAATAAAATTTTATTTATCAACTGCAACTTTATGCAAATGATCTGTTAAAATTTGATGTATTCAGTACTATAAAAATCCCATGTCTGCAATTGCTCAAAATACTATGTATATAATTTCTGTATACAGTAGAAGCCTTTACAGCAAAAGCTTTTACCTTTACCCACTCTAGAAATAGCTACATATAAGCACAATTCCTTGAGACTTTGATTGCTATAAATTCTAACATACTGAGATACTTGTTAGTACCTCAAAAAAGGAGCATCCATTAATAATTTTTTATTAAATAAAATGACAATGTGAATAGATATTTATTTGTTAATTTTATATTTTATTTCTAGATATAAGCTTAACTATTGTAGTGGGTTGAACAGTGACTTCCAAAAAAGCTTATCCACATCTTCATCCTTGGAATCTGTGAATGTTAGCTTATTCAGAATAAAGGTTTTTGCAGATATAATTAAATAATGATCTTGAAATTAGGAGACATTCCTGGGTTATGTAGATAGATCCTAAATCTAATGACTAGTATTTTTATAAAAGATGCACAAAGGAGAATACACAAATGCAGAGGAGAAGACAATGTAATAAGGAACATAGATCTGGACAAAAATGAAGGAATGACAATAATGGTTAAAAATTAGAAGAGACAAAGAGTGACACAGGGAGTACAGACCTGAATATACATGAATTTTGGATTTCTAGGGTCTAGAACTGTTAGAAAACAAATTGTTCTTGTTTTAACATTCTGAGTTTTTGTTACAGTAAATTAAGACATGTATGATTACTTTATCAGGGTGATTCAACTTTTCCCTTTGTTGCCATTTTTCTTTGTTCTTTTTGCTATTAAAAATAAGGAAGTCAAAATGACTATCAATATCATAGTGCCATTGTCCTTCTGTAATCTTCATTTTATACTGGGTGTTTATAGAATGTGGAAAGTATTGAAAAATATTATTAATATCACACACAAGTGAGTAAAATTTTGCTCAAAATAAATTTTTTTAAATGGTTGCAGTAGCACATCAACAGAGAACTCCCAGAAATTCAAACCAGATTCAGAAGAAGATTTAGAATGAGGGATATCATTCTTGATGTCAGATAGATCTTGACTGAAATCAGAGAATACCAGAAAGATTTTTTACCTGTGTTTTATTTACCACACAAAGATATCTGACTGTGCAGATCATGGCAAATTATGGATAAAGTTGTGAAGAATGAATACATAACAGAACCTGTACATAAACCAAGAGGCATTCATGTTACTAGAACAAAGGGATACTGCATAGTTTAAAATCAGGAAAAGTGTTCATCTGGGTTGTGTTATTTCATCATACTTATTTAACATATGCTGAGCAAATAATCTGAGAAGCTGGACAATGTGAAAAAAACACAATGATATGCAGATGATACAACCTTGCTTGTTGAAAGCAAAGAGGACTTGAAGTACTTGCTGATTAAGAACAAAGACTAAAGCCTTAATATAGATTACATCTCAGCAGAAAGAAAACAAAAATCCTCACAACTGGACCAATGAACAAGATTATGACAATTGGAGAAAAGACTGAAGTGAAAAGTTTCATTTTACTTAGATACACAATCAATGGCCATGAAAGCATCAGTTTAGAAATCAAACACCATATTGCATTGGGCCAATCTGTTGCAACAGAGTAGAGTTTAAAAAGCCAGGTGTCACCTTTCCAAAAAAAGATGTCACCTTTTAAAGTTTAAAAAAAAAACTTTAAAGTGTTTAAAAGCAAAGATGTCAACAAAAAATCTTATTCCGCAACCTGCTTTAGTGAGTAATGACTAGGGTCTTAAAAGCTCTCGAGCAGCTATCTAAGATCTAACTATTTGTTTTCTCTCATCTGAAGCAGAGTGAAGAAAATCAACACCACTTGGGAACAATTAGTCCAAGGATTCAGTGGACCTCTAGACCAGAAGAACTAGATGGTACCTCTCTACCAATGCCAACCACTCAGGAAGGGATCAAAACTGGAGAACCTGGATAGAGTAGGAGGAAAAATGTAGAACAAAATTCAAAAACACAAAAATGACCAGTATTACTGATTGGATAGAGTCCAGTGGAATCCCCAAGACTATAGCTCCAGGATACCCTCTGGGCTGAGGAGTAGACTTACTCCCAGAGACTGGTTCTCAGCCTAACTATAGGTAGATTTACTTGCAGAACACCAGCCCCAGGATGATCCACCAACCTACTCTAGGGAGACCTACTCCTTAGAACAATCAGCCATGGGATACCAGAGTGGTAGCATTGTAATGAAAAGAAACATGGACTGACAGGAGTGCATAGTAGAGAAGGGTACAGGGAAGGGGTGGTTGCAGGGACGGGATGAGAGGAGACTGTGTTGTGGTCAGGGATGGTAATCAGGGCATGAAAACAAATATGCATGAACTATTAACTATAAAACAAATTTTGCTCTATAAATTTACACCCAAAGCCCAATTAAAAAAAAAAAGAAAGAAAGAAAGAAAGGCAAATATGTCTCCTTGAGAACTAGAGTGCACCTGACCCAAGCTATGATGTTTTCAATTGCCTCATATTCATGTGAAAGCTGGAACAAAGATTTGATGCATTTGAATTATGGTGTTGAAGAAGAATAAAGAATATACCATGGACTACCAGAAAAACAAATAAATCTTTCTTGGGAGAACTCCAACAAGGCTATTTAGAAGCAAAGATGGTATTACTTCTTTCAAGTACTTTGTACATGTTATCAAGAGATAAGAACATCATGCTTGGGAGGACTTCCAGTAAGATGTCAGAATAGGCAGACAAGCTACAACCCTTTTCAACAAAGACAAGAGAAACCAGTTGACAGAGATATAGAAGTCATCTTTGAGCCCTAAGCTTTGAAAGGAAGTATAAAGAAGTGGGTTAGGCACCAACTAGTGGAAAAACCTGAATGACAACAGTGAGTACAGAGATGGATGGCCTCGTGAACTGTCAGCTACTCTGATGGGACCAACAGCCTGAATATTTCCAAGTGGTGTTAGGACCTGATAATTGACCTAAAGATCATCCCTGAACCCCAAGGGCTGCGGGAACAAATGTGCTGGTGGCCTATGACTAGGAAGGGAAACAGCAAGGAAGGAGACAACCTGAGCTGTGGACTTTCACTGTTCAGAGGGCCCAGCAATTTAGTTTGTTTACAAGTGGTGGCCATTTTGGATATTTAAAGTGACCAAGGGCACAGCCATTTTGAATGTTTACAAGTAGTGGTCATTTTTTATATTTAAAGTAAAAGCATTCTCAGTCAGATTCCAAGGACCTAAAAATAGGCTGTTTCCCAAGGAAGGCAGGGACATACAGGAGGCTGACATTGGGAAAGGAGACAGGTGGTGAGTGTATAAGCACTGTCAACTAGTGAATAGAGGGGCAGAGTACCTTGCTTACATAGATAATATCCAAACAAAACAAAGAAAATGAAAATTGTGGGCAAGTCACTCCAATATACCTCCAATATACAATCAACAATTAAATATAAACACAAAATGTTACAATGCCTTGAAGATAAGAGAGCATTACAGTCCACACAAAGAAACAAGATACAGCAGGAGAAATAAGGGATCAGGATACAGACCAGAACTCATCCCTGAGGAAGACACAACATTGGAACTCCCTGATAAGGAATTCAAAAGAATTATATTTAGGTACCCTCAAAGAATTGAGAGACAGATCAAGGAAAACACTTACAAAATTGAGGAAAACCCAGAGAAAATCCTAGAACAATTTAGAAAGATGATATAATAACAAAATGACAAAATAAAAGAAACATCTGAAATGATACAAATTCTGCACATAGAAATCCAGAAGATTAATACTAAATTTTCAGAAATAGATAACAGATTGAAAAAGAGTAGAACTGAATCAATGGAAGACAGAATTAGTGGTAATGAAGGCAAATACCTCAGTACTTTTTGGAGGAGATCAGTCAGAAAAAAAGATTAAAAAAAAAATGAACAAAGACTAAGATTCATGTGAGACACCATCAAAAGGAATAACCTATATGTAATCAGAATTCCAGAATAGGAAGAGACAAATAAAACAATGGAAAAATATGTTGAAGATTAGTTGGAGTAGAATTTCCCTGGTGTTATAAAAAATAAGGATATATCCATTCAGGAAGTCCAACAAACCCCAAACAAGGTAGACCCCAAACTCACCAAAACCAAAGACAAAGAAAGAATCCTGGAAGTAGCATGGAAAAGTGAAAAGTTACCTACAAGGGGCAATCAATAAGACTAAGCTTGGATTTCTTGGCAGAAACCATTCAGGTGAAAAGGCAATGGAATGGTATATATAAAATTCTGAAAGAAAAAAAAAAAATTCCCACCAAGAATTATATATACCCAGCAAAATTGTCCCTCAGATATGATGGTAAAATTAGGACATTTCCAGATAAGCAAATCTTAAGGGCATTTGTTAAAACCAGATCAACCTTACAACAGATGAGAAAGGGAGTTCTGTGGACAGAGAACCATCAACAGCAAATGACAACCAACTATTAACACACATGATGACATAACCCAGAAATCAACCAAGTTATGTAAGTATCCAAAGTAAATAGCCTACAAGATTGTAGACAGGGAACCAAAGACATCAATTGACAGATGAAGACAACTACAAACCAAAAGGAGGGAAAAAAAATGTGTAAAGACCTTCCAAATTGTAGGGAAGTCAAGACAACCACAATATACACAGACTATTCTAAACTTGGGGAAAAAATTATAAATCACAGGGTAACCTCAAAGAAAAATGATAAACTTTCACATCAAAATATAAAAGAAGACCAGCATAAATATTTAGCAAATACTAAAACAATAACAATGAAGGAAGTGATAACATGATTCACAAACAAAACCAGCTCAGCACAGAAAATTATATGGAACAAAGAAATCAGCAATTTCCATTTGCAGAAAATGAGATAAGATCCTTACCTCATGCTATACATAAAAACTAACTTTAGGTGGATCAAAGACTTAAATGTGAGACCTAAAAGTATAAAGTTCCTCAAGGAAAAAATAGGGGCATAAATTGACTATCAAGCATAACCCAAAATACACAAACAGGTAAAGATAAATCAGATGGATGAGACTTTCTAAAAATTAAATTATATACACTTCAAAAGACTTCTCCAAGTGAGTAAAAAGAGAATCTATACACTGGGAAAAAAATATTCAACAATGACATACCTCACAAGGGATTTATCTCTAAAATTAAAAAAAAAAAAAAAACCTCCTACACCTCAACAACAACAAAAAGATAAACAATCTGTTCTGGTTTACCTAGTGCCACTCTGACATATACAACAAATGGGATTGCCTTAACAAACAGGAGTTTATTCTCTTGCAGTTTGGAAGATTTAAATCCAAGTTCAAAGTGCCATGTTCTAGGGTCTGGGTAAAAGCCCCTCAAACTTGGAGTCCAGCTCTGCCTCCTGCTTCCAGCCTGCTGGAGCTAGATGCATTTCGTCACTCAGATAGCTGCTGGCTGCTGAGGCTGCCAAGCCCAAGGTTGATAAGTAAAAAGGCACAGTCCAGATATTACCAAATCACATGGCAGGCCATTAATTTAAGTCCATTGTAAGTCCCAAGGTCGGCAGAGCACGACAGGCTGCTGAACAGTGATATGGCTACATACAGGGTCCAAGAATGCCATAAGCTAAAGACCATTCCCAAATCTGCTTCTTATATATGGGAAGCAGACTGCATACCCAAAGCAGCTACACAGCTGCTCCAGTAGATTCCACCATGGAGTTTATTACCAATCTCACTATTCAGCTGCCCAGCACTCAACAAGGCTTAGCCAAGTAGACACAAAAATTTTACCACACAATCCAATTAAAAAATGGTTGGACACATGAATAGACATTTCACAAAAGAGGATATTCATGGGGCCAGCAAATACATAAAGAAATGCTCACAATCATTAGCCATCATAGAGATGCAAATTCAAACAACAATGAGATACCATCTCACCACAGCACTAATGGCAAAGTTCAACAAGACAGAAAACAACAAACGCTGGCAAGGATGTGGAGAGATTGGGACTCTCATACACTGCTGGTAGGAATGTCAAATGATACAACCACTTAGAAAGCAGTATGGCAATTCCTTAAAAAGCTGGAATTAGAAATACCATTTGACCTAGCAATCCATTACTAGGTACATATCCTAAAGTAGTGAGAGCCAAGACAAGAACAGATATATGCACACCCATGTTCATCGTGGCACTATTTAAAATAGAAAAGAAGATAGAAACAACCTATGTGCCCATCAATAGAAGAATGGATAACCAAACTATGGTACATACACACAAAGGAATACTATGCAACACTAAAGAATAATGTAGAATCTGCAAGACACCACATAATGTGGATGAACTTTGAGGACATTATGCTGAGTGAAATAAGTCAATTGCAGGAGGACAAATATATTATTTCATTATTGTAAAAAGTCAAAGAAAGGTTTATATATGGAAGGAAACTTTGTTGGTTAACAGGGGCAGGAGTGGAGGGGAAGGAACACTGAAAAGCAAACAAAAAAAAAGCATTAACCCATGTCACTTTAGTTTTGTGTATTTCATTGTACATAAATTATATTTCAATAAAAAATATTTTTAAATTAAAAAAAAAAAGAACATCATGCTTGGTAAAGTAGAAGGTCATCAAAAAAGAGTAAGACCTTCAGTAAGATGGAGTAACACAGTGGCTGCAACAATGGGCTCAAAAACAACAATGACTGTGAGGATGGCACAGTGCTGGGCAATGCTTTGTTTTGATGTTTGTTGGGTTGGTATGAGTTGGAACTGAGACAATGGCATCTAACAACAACAATTTCTGATTTTGAACTATTTGAATATGTATTTTATAATTCTTCTACTTGTATTGTAAAGGGAGTAATGGCTAATTGTGTAACATCCTGGTAACATTTGAGAATTTAGGTCAATGTCTTATGATATAATTTGACTGTAATTCATACGTGAGCTTTCCTTTTTCTACTTGTTTGACCTATATCTCATTATAATTTGTTCAAATACATGGCACTCTCCAAATTAGATACCCTTGTTAAGCTAATTGATGGAGCAACAATATCGTAGCATCAATATCTAGTTTTAAACTGCAGTGTTCATTTACATCTACCCTTGCCTTCAACATCACTGAGAGATTTCTAAATATAAAAGAGCACTTGAGATAATCCTACTGAATATTGTAAATATCAAACTGAAATATCTTAATTTTCACTAATATGTCCCTATGTTTACTTATGATTAGAGAACAAAACGTAACTACAATTCTCAAATGAGATATATTTTATTAAATTACTACAAAGTAAAATAAAGTAAAATCATATAAATAGAATTTCTTTAATAATAATTAACCTTTCAAATGTAACATTTTCCCCCTATAATCCTGATTTATTATAGTTCAGAAAGAAGTAGAGATTCCCTGTTAATCTGTATGATTATAAAAAAGCATGTTTAGAGTAGTCAATTTCCTGTAATTATATATAATTTCATAGTGTTCACATTTACATACATTCCTTTTTTTCTTCCTGGTGTCATCAATTGTGTCTGTGCTTATGTGTATAGTGTACTTGTTAACAGGGCCTTTTTTTTTTTTAGCACTACAATTCTATGATATCGTCTCAGAAACCCAAGGAGGGGTCACTATGAGTCGGGTCCAACTTGATGGCAAACAACAACAACAACAACTATTCTATGAGCTTCTTTTTTTATAAGGAAAAGGTTAAGAAATATATAGTGACTTAAGTTTTAAACAATATTACACAACTTACTTTGAGTTATATAAATATTTTTGTTGTTTTACTCTAAAAAAGAACAATAAAGTCTAAGACAGTAAAATTATATTATAGTCCCATCTGAGAATTTCTCTGAATTTTCTGGGTTAAAACAGAATATCCTATGATATTCAAATATTTAATATGAGTTAGTCAGAAAAATTTAAATTTGTCTAAAGATACTTGATCATTTATTTAATCAAGCAATGAATAACAAAAAAAAATTAACTTGAAGTGAGTAACACTTATATATATATATAAATATATAATTCATGAATTTTACTTTTACAAATCTATTCAAGTCTACTTTACAAAATAATATCAAATGTCCAACAGGCAGTAGTTGACACTTTGACCTTTATCCCACTGCACCAGGCCTCTGCCATTCATCCCTTACCAATGTACATGCATACAGTTTAAGTAAACTAAGTTGGTGAGCTGTGAAAGCACAGCTTTATCATCCATCCCTAAAGCATCATCATTCAGCTACCTACCACTTCTTACTGCAGCACAGATATTTTGAGCCAGATGTAGTAATGATAAAATGAAATTTAAAATTAGCAGTGCTCATCTAATTTTTTTAACAATTACATTAAATGATCTTTTGAAAGAATAAAAAATTAAACCAGTAATTAAAAACACATGGCATTTCTATATAAAACACATATGAGTATCCCCATGTTTCACAAAATTATTATTACCATAAATTAGTGTGCACAGAAAAATAAAAATAGTACATTACTTCAATAATTCTAGCACAGGTTTTCTGCTTTCTTCTAACCTATTTTTCTGCCTGTTCCCCAAATGATCCATAAACTACAAAACATTATTTGTTATTAAAGACAAGTTCTTATCATATCATGGTTTATTAGCTTTGCTTTTTCCTCCTAATTATTATATGTACTTTCAGGTATGATTTTCTTAAATTTTTTACTTATTTTCTATGCATTTTCCAGTTGATCATTTCTTTTCAAATTTATTTTCATGTATGATAATCTATTGAGAAATTTTCCTTAGATTTTTATCTAAATATTTTCATTTTTTAAAGTATTAATAATAATTAAAAAAAAAAAAAAGAAAGAAAAACTCATTGCTGTTGAATCGATTCTGACTCACAGCAACCCCTCCTTGGGTTTCTGAGGTGGTATCTCTACATCAGTAGATGGCCCAATCTTCCTTCTGAGAAATGGCTAGTGGGTTTGAACCACCAGCCTTCTGGTTAACAGTCAAATTCCTTAGGCCATACACCACCAGAGCTTCTATTAATAGCTGATAACAATTCAGAGTTAAATTTATACTAGCCTACATACATTCAGAGTACATGCAATTAAATAAAAAAGTTAATTCTAATCCTTCCATGAACTATTATTAAGAGAACTAGATGTAACATGTCACTTCCTAAATAGAACTTTTCCAGCTACTGTTATCTGTCTTAATTCTTTCTTCTGACTAATCAGCTGCATCAGTTTTATCATCAAAGCAGTCAATGTTCCATCACTGAAATCAATGTGACTTTCACATTTTGTTGTTACTATGCCTAATAATTTTTCACCAATTATTTAGCACTTTCTATAGCAGATTACTTTGTAATAATTAGTATTTTTGAGTGAGGGCTGATCACAAAATCAAAACAATGTGCAATTAGAATGTAATCAAGGGAGTTGAAATAAGAACTTCATAAGAGAAAAAGTTACGATTTAAAGTTTAATATTCTGTTCTTTTTTAAAAAAAAGCACATTTCCCCCATAAATATAAGGCTATGGCTTACTATTAGGCACTTATGAGTCGGGGCTGACTCGATGGCAAACAACAACAACAACAAATCATTGTATGCAATGAAATAGACAGTCAAAATTCTCATATTTGATTTTTTTTTTTCCCTTTAACCCTGGAATCACACCTACAAGGTCACGAGGAGGCAACCTCTGAGAGAGTCAAACTGCATCTTCTGTGTCAGCCCAGCTTTAATATGTTGCCATAGCCAGACCATGAAGACAAGTTTGAGGCCATTACTGTTGCCAGGCCTCTTTTCTAGTGATACCTTTAGGTAATGGCCAGACATTGTCTCTCCTAATTTGGTCATTTTGTCAGAAGGGAACATTCCCTGGAGAAGACATTCCCTGTTTGGTAAAGTAGAGGGTCAGCAAAAAAAGAGAAGAACATCCATTAGAATGATTGATATGATACAGTAGCTGTGATGATGAGCTCAAGCATAGCAAGGGTTGTGAGGATGGTGCAAGAACAAGCAGTGTTATGTTCTGCTATACCTTTGGTTGTTATGAGTTGGAGCTGACTCTAAGTCATGTAACAACAACCCCTTAGGTAAAACTTGGCATCTCCATACCTTTTCAGGCACAAACTAAAAATGCACCTGCCTCCATTCATATTACAGTAAGATAGAATTTCATACATATTCAATAGTCAAAAACCAAGAGGACCGGAGACACTCTTGGCCACTGAGAAAGAAGACCTAAATTGCATAGCCTTGAAAGAATATTTGGCATCATGTGGTAAAGTTGATCAGGTACTTATCCATGCCCCATCAATTCCACTGCCAGAGAAGCTCTTCAACAGACATGCAAGGAAATATTTACTTGCTCATTCATAAAACACTGTTGCTAATAGCCACAATTGGGACAAGTCAATCATTGTTAATGTCTAACAATCAATGTACTTTTAAGATAGGAATGTTTGCCACAATTGTTTCTTACATTTCAAAGCAAAATCTGTACAAACAGACTTGGATCTGGAAGATCATTTATGTAAGAATATTAAAAGTTAACCAAATGACAGGAGAGATATAAACTAACACCAAATTATTCATATTTTGGACCTCTGGATTTTACCTAGGGCTTCTGAAATGCCTCAACATGGAATGCAGTGAAGAATCTAAAACATTTTTGAACATAGAGGAGTATTAAGAATAAGACATCTATCATATCTAGTAATTTTTTTTCTAGAACAGAATAATCCACAATAATAGCTACATCAATTCTCAGTGAAGTGAAGTTTATGGTTTTGCATATTTTGTTAGACAATATTTCCCCTAGAAATAGCAAGGAGAAAGGATTGGTTAGGTTATTAAAGAATGTTGTTGTTATGTGCCATCAAGTCAGACTCGACTCATAGCAACCCCTCCTTGGGTTTCTGAGGCAGTATCACTACAGAAGTAGATTGACCAAACTTCCTTCCAAGGAGGGGCCAGTGGGTTTGAACTGCCAGCCTTCTGGTTAGCAGTCAAGTGCCTTAGGCACTATGCTACCAGAGCTCCTATTAAATAATAGGACAACAATAAGATAGTATCAATAAAGAAATACAGGAAGGAAGAAAAGAGTAAACCCTGAAGTATGAAGGTAGAGGAAAAAGTAGGAAATACTTATATTCCAAATCATATAGATATGGCTCTGTGGTGAGGGTGGTTGGGTCCCGTAATGATTTCTGACACTTATTATGATAACAACATAACAACAAATTATGATAGCATAGTCCCAGGTAAGATCCTCAGTCTCTTTGCTTCATTCTGTCACTCGTACATTCCTATTCCTCTTAGCATTTGTAGATGTCATTCCAAGATCTCTAAAGGCACATTAATAATCCTCCTTTCAAATTGAGTACAATTTTAGTCCAGAATGCTTGTACTTAAATATATTTAGCCATTGAATTATAAATGCCTATTTTGATTTGCTTAACTAACATAGATGCTCATGATGTGTATGGATTGAAGCCTGTATGAAAAAGTATTCTTAAACTGATAGATTGGGTTTGAGCTCTCAGAATGAAGAGGTTTTTCTCTCAAGAAGTATTTCCCAATTGCTTTTATGACTGGGGAGAAGTGCTTATTCTTAGAATAACACCAAGCATATGATGAAAAGTTACATATATGCTAAAGAATTTTACAAAGGTTGAGAAGCTCTTTGACCAGTTAGTCCTTGGATCATTACTTACATTGTGCTTTGTGAGATTTGAAATATTCGTTGCTATTGCTTGTAGCCAGTCAACACAGTCTTCAGCAGAGAGGCACTGAATGATCCCACTGCACACTCCGTCCACAGCAGTGACTTGGAAAGCATTCTGCCTGCAGATATGTCATAGCAAAAGGTCAAAGCAAATGAGATCAGAACTTCACCTCATTCATTTATTTGTAACTTAACAATGTCTGTCAAAAACTTCTCTTTTTAGACAGAGTATCGGATTCCAGATTCAAGTTTGATTACTACTTTTAACCAATATCTCTTTTTTAAAATGGAAGAGTAAAGATAAATCCAGGTAATATATATCTTTAAATTATTAAAAATTTTCCTGAGATTAAGATAAGTATGGTGAAACTTTGGCATGTAAAAAGTGCGATATGTAAATAAAAGAATATCTGAGCCATTTTAGAAACATTCATTTCTGAGTTTACCATAAAATTATACATAGTATTCTATTATTTTGGCTATCATAATCTCTGCTTGTGATTTGTCAGAATATTTTCTGACATGGAAAGATCGCTAAAAACAAAACAAAACAGATATTAAACACCTTACAAAAACCACTTACTTGTCATCAGCTACTGTGTCTCATCAGTTGTTAAACAACTTTCAGCCTTGTTTTATTCATTTTCTCAAAGTTTGTGAAAAGATGTTCATATCACTCTTTTAAGCCTAAATTTTCATGTTTCAAATTTATGTGAATAATGTAAATTTCAATAACAACCAAATATTCTCTTAAAGTGCAATGAAAATTCTAAATATTCTTTATTGTCTTTTACTGACCTTTTTTTTCCTTGGTGAAAATTAAATGGCATCATTCTATACAGAAGTGCTATAGAATTTAAAGTGAAGCCTACTAACAGTTTCAATGTTTGTTTTCTGCATCAAACAATTGCAATGTTTAGATAGTATAATGTAAAGGATTAATGGACAACAGTAAATAATATTCCAAAATGAATTAAAGTTAGATAAATATTTCATACCTGGAAATCACCATTATACAACAATCAAATTTAGAAAATACACAAACTATATTCAAATTTCAATCAATTATGAGGCAATAGAAAACTTCTGAGTTCAGTATACTATGTAAATTGCATAAATTTATATATTTTCTTCCAAATACACTTTTCTGGCTTGTTTTGTAGCTATTTTTTTGTGGATATTAGACATGATTTCATTCTTCCCAACACCCAAACAAGAAGCCCACAGAATATCCCTCTGGCTCAGATCCATCCTTAACCATTCAGTCATCCTCCCTTCCTTTACAATTAGCACACATTTCCTATCTGGACACAGAGTAAAAGCTTGGAATGCAGCATCCCAAGTTAATCCATGTTAGTATTTTTGAGAAATTGCCTTTCATATCCCTAACACACATTTTCTATGTTAACAGTTTTGCCTTTTCCAGAATATCATGCAGTTGGAATCATATATATATGTATACTTTAATGTGTTCAGATGGTTTATTGTTTCACTTTAAAATACATTAAAGGCTTTTGAGAAATATGATTTTGTTCTCTTTGAAACCAAACTCTTTTGAATTTTGAAGAAAATAATATGCATAGCCAGAAGAGAATATTATAACTTTACATGATTTCTTAGCTTCAAATCTCATGTTCAACAGTGTGTAAGACATTTAAAATATCCAGAGAGAAGTTCAAACATCATGGAAAATGAGAACTAATTTGAGTTTAGCAATATAACATTTCTTTCAGCTTTCTAAATATCACAGACATTGCTTCATGTAGCATGAATTAAATCATGTCCTGAGCTTACTTGTCCTCTGTGCATTAAATGAATACTGACAGCTTGATATTTTGAACTGATTAATGTTGATACACTCAGATCAACTGTAGCGATCCATGTAATAACATATAGAAGCCATAGAGAGAATAATTTTTTTTTTTTTTGAGGGACTAGTTCCTGGGTAGTGCAAATGGGTAATACACTCAACTGCTAACCAAATGTTTGGAGGTTTGAGGCAGTTCTACAGAATGGCCTGGCCACCTACTTCCAAAAATATCAGCCAATGAAAACCCTGTGGAGCACAGTTCTACTGTGGAGTGGAGTGGAGTCTCTATGAATGGGAATCAACTCTACAACTAGTTGTTTTTTTAAAAAAAAAAATCCTTTACAACATAGGTTTATAGGTTAATATGTACCATGTTTTGTCTTTTCTGTTTCAATTTTTCAAATTTGTATACTTTTTGTGAATATATGTGAAGTACTTAGACAGTTTCTACAGTTATGTATAATCTCTTTTAAAATAGGTTGATCATAAAGACAACTATCTGGGTTATATTTCAGCCTCTACTGCATATAGCTTCTATTCCCATTAAAACAGAATATTGGAAAATGATCCCATTTAGTTAAGTTTCAGTTTTTCCTAGAGGCAAATGAGAATAATACACTTTTTTTTTTTCATTGAGTTGACTTAATAAGTATTTGTTGAGTAAATAGTGGCATCCAAACACTTTCATATATCACTGAAGCATAAGAATAATTTTCCAAATAATCCACTGATATGTGTTCCTAACAACAATATTTTAGTTTGGTTAGTGAGAATGTCTCCACATAGTCTTGTTTCACTGAACACCTATGAAGAAGAGCAGAACTTTTATTCTTGTTTTTATCTTTTGTAAAATGTAATTATTTGACCCAAGATATACAGTAATAGTCAATCATCTTTATTTTGTCTTATTTGATGGAATTCTTTCTGCAGTCAATGGACTCTATTTTCCCTTTATTTAACATTGTGAAACATTAAAGTTTAGCAAAGTTCACAGTACACTTTAAGATATCCAGATGGAATATCTGTACAGAGAAGGAATAAAAGAAAGAAAGGATCAATGAAAAGACATGCAGAAATATGGAATACATATTTCTAAGTAAAATAAGCCAGTCTGAAAATGTTACATACTATATGATTCCAACTACATGATGTTTTGGAAAAGGCAGAACTATATAGGAATGATAAAGATCAGTTGCTTCCAGGGATTCAAGGCAAGGGAAGAGGGATGAATGGGTGGAGCACATGCCATTTTTAGAGCAGTGAAACTATATTGTATGCTACTGTAATAGCGGGTACATGATATTTTGGATTTGTCAAAACCCATAGGATGCTAAACATAAATTGCAAACGACCATATGTAAACTATGGACTTTATTAATAATGTGTCGATATTGATTCATCAACTGTAATCAACAAAGCATAAGGATGCAACATTTTAACAACAGTAGAAAATATTCCAGGAGTTAGGGACATTTTGGAATTCTTGGAAGTATCTGCACAATTTTTTAGTAAACCAAAAACTGCTCTAAAATATAAAGTCCTTATTAAAAAGTATATTCATAAAAAAAATTCAAATTTGAGAAGATTAACTCAGATGCCACCTCTTTCATGATAGATAGTTGGAATTAATCTCCCCACTTGACTTCTCCCACACTTTCTCGCCCCTTTATACTTGCTCTGCCTGAGTGTGTAGTACACTTACTACACACATTCATTCTTAGTATATGTCTAGTTCCTTGGAGGAGAGTGTGTGCTACTTTCCACTATTCATAACTAAAATCCATCTTCATTTCAATTTACTAATCCACTGTTTTTACTAACTTGAGATCTGATTGTTATTCAAGCAAATCTTACTGTCAGACACTAATTCTGACATTTCTCCTCTTTGACTATAACATTTTTCTTTTCTTTACCAACAGATAAACTTAATTCTTTCTCATCTCTTTAACTCTTCCAGTCATCTAAGTCTATAAATATATTTTGAATATATCTTCCTTCTTCCCTGTATTTGGCTCCTTGTTTATATATAGTAATAATATATTTGTCCCCATCCTAAAATTTCTTGTCACCTTGACCAATAGCTGTTCTATGTTGTTAATTTCCAGCCTTGAATAACTTTAATTTAATAAAATATTTAACCTATTCTTCCAAATGTGCCAAGATTTTTTGGCAAAGTAAGACATTTGTAAACACTTCCCTAAAAAATTGGTCTTTGAGTGTCCAGAGACCTCAGTTAATTTTGTTTATTTTAATATCTTCCTACCCTCATAGGAGTCATCATTACATACTGCAGATCACCACCCTGAACAGCAGTCATATTTTCTTCTCTTGTTCACTGGATAATCCCATTTCATAGCAGCTCACACATAAAGAATTGGTCCCTCAGAAATTCCTGAATTCTGTCTATCTCTGATTAAATTTATTTCAGATCAGATACTGATATCTTAATTAGAGTCATCACTATGCATTAAAAATTAATGTCATGTCACTAGTAAAAATACTGTGATGTTTAAATTCATATATATGACAATAACACAGCTTTATTAAAATTATGCATGAGAGGTATTATAGCATTGAAATTAAAACCATTGGTCTTGGCAAAAAGACCAAATAAACAAATAAAATATTAAATTTTTAACCACGTTAAAAAATTTACACATTTTTTCCTCTTGGATCTGTTATTTATACTACCTAAACTCCAACTTCCTTGTGTTTGAAAAAGAGATAGTTATATAACCCACTATAATTCTTAGTCACTACATAAGATGTATGTAAAAAACTATGATAAATAGAATGTTTTCAATGACAGTATCTATTACTAGTAGTAGTAGTAGTAATAATATGAAAAAGAGAAAAAGAAACAGACATAAAGTAGATTCTGGATTATAGTGACACATGGGTGTCCATGATTTGGAATCAACTGGACAGAAATTGATTTTTGTTCTCCATAGAGTTTTCAATGGCTGTGATATTTTAGAAATAAATTGCCAAGTCTTTCTTCCAAGGGGATTCAAACTACCATCTTTTTATTTAGTAGCTGAGTGCTTAACTATTTGTGCCACCCTGGGACTCCAATAGCAATAATAGTAGCACCAAAATACACATTAAAAAATAAAACAAAAACAAAACCCTCAGGCAAAAATTATACATGGAATCAAATTCACAAAAATAGATTATAAACATTTTTTTCTACTGGAATTAAGACTTTACAACTAATTCTAACTCTTTATTGGTGAAAGTTTTAAACATGTTGATCACACATTTATTTCACAGCTTTTTTGCTAGTACTAGGCTTTTATCATGATTCTTGCATACACCAGTACTACTTGTCTTGAGATAACCATGGTGGTCATGGGCTCATTCTTTTTTTTTTTTTTTTTTTTTTTGGTTTTGGGTGAAGATTTACAGAGTAAATTCACTTTTCATACAGCAGTTCACATACACTTTGTCTCATGTCATTGACCAAAATTTACAATGCAGCAGCTCCCCTCCCACTTCCTCCCCATAGTTACCTCCTCTCAGTGTCCATCCCTTCATACTCTTTGAGAGGCCCATTGTCTGCCAACCCTGTATATGATCTTGGATACACTCTCCATTTAGACATACATAATTGTTTAGCTTGTTCACCCATCTATTCGTCCCTATATCATGGGCTCATTCTTGTCTCTGGGCTACAAAGAGAAGAGACAAATGATGATGCCTAGGTCCCCTGATGCTGTAGATGGCAGATTATGCTGTGACACCCTGACCCACATATCTGTTCTTAGAAAACCTTAACTACTCATACCCTCTTCTTCATTCAATTTGATTAGTTTTCAATATCTTAGAATGTTTTGCAACTTAAATAGCATACAAAATAATGAGAGAACAGTGACAGTGGTGGAGGAGTCATTACCACCCATCATGCTGGTCTTCTGAAGAAGTAAGCATTTTATGAGCACACTGCCATCACTCTTATCAAAACAGTTGTAACACTAAATTAAACATTCTATACACTAAGTATAGTGGGTTTTTACTATAAACAGGTTAAAAGTTATGCTTAAGGATATGAATAAATATTCTGCTACTTCTTCTCTTGTTTCTCTAGTGCTGCCACAATAGAAATACCACAAGTGAATGGTTTAACCAACAGAATTTTTTTCTCTTACAGTTTAGGGGGCTAAAAGTTGGAGTTCAAAATGCCAGCTCTAGGGTCGGATTGAAGGCCCCTCGACCTTGAGCTTCAACTTTCCTTCCTGTTCCAAGGCCACTGATTCAGAACTAGAGGCTTATGATTCACACAGCTACTGGCTGCTGAGGCCGAGGAACCCAAGATCAATAGTAAAGTAGCACAATCCCAAGATAAGCAAGATGCATGGCAGATCATTGGTTCAAGTCCAGAAACAATGTTAGCAGGCAACACAGCAGGCCAAGACTTGGCCAAATGCAGGTTCCAGATGTGCCAAAAACTCCTCAAGACCCTCTACAAAGTAGATGCTACAGTGTCTGCATACTGTCAGTTGTGAAAATATATGACTGTAGAATATATGCCCTAGGTTATGTAAACAATTAATATACTATGTTGTTAACAGAAAGGTTTGAGTTTGAGTCTACCCAGAGATGTGTTGGAAGAAAGATGTGGCCTTTACTTCTGAAAGGTCACATCCATTGAAACTTTTATGGAGTCCAGTTCTATTCTGACTCACATGGGTCACCATGAGTAAGAGTGGATTTGATGGCAATTGGTTAACTTGTTAGGGATTTGACAGAACCAGCACCATCTGACTACCAGTTCTGAAACCAGCAAACTTTAATTTTTAAATGGATATTCTTTTGAAGGATTCCCTAGACCCAAAAGGTAAATAAAGTGATACTTTATTTTTGTTTTCTAAGGAGCTGTGGTGGCACAGTGGTTAAAACATTCAGCTGCTAACCAAAAAGTCTGCAGTTGGAATCAACTTGCTGCTCTATGGAACAAAGATGAGGCAGTCTGCCCCAATAAAAATTTACAACCATGGGAAGCCTACAGGGCATAAAGCTGAGGGTCACTCAGAGTCAGATCAACGCCATGGCAGTGCTTATTAGTTTGTTTTTTTCCTGGTGGTGCAGTTGTTAAGTGCTCAGCTACTAATCCAAAATTTGGCAGTTCCAACCCTCCAACTGCTCCACAGAAGAGATGTAGCAGCCTTATTCTATGGAGATTGAAACCAAAAGCCAAACTCTGCAATAGAGGCATTTCTGACTCATAGCAATCCCTCCTTGGTTTCCCAAGGCAGTATCTCTACAGAAGTAGATTGTCCAATCATCCTTCTGAGTGGCTGGTGGGTTTGAACCATCAGACTTCTGGTTAGCAGTCAAATGCTTTAGGCATGAAGATTGCACCCTTAGAAAGCCTACAGGAAGATTTTTCTTCCAGAGTCTTGATGAGTCAGATTTGATTAATTCTTTCATTGCAGCTTTGACTTCTTCCTTCATTACCATTGGTTCTAGATCATATGCCACTTCCTGAAATGGATGAAGATCGATCAGTTCTTTT
>NW_006921920.1:2151806-2154344 GCF_000298275.1 Orycteropus afer afer | reverse complement strand
CAATCAGCTCCTGGCCTGGTTTTGGCTGAAGATATTGAGCTTTTCCACCGCCTCTTGCCACAGATGTAGTCAATCTGATTTCTGTGTGTTCCATCTGGTGAAGTCCATGTGTACAGCCTCCGTTTGTGTTGTTGAAAAAAGGTGTTTGCAATGAACAAGTCGTTGGTCTTGCAAAATTCTAGAATAATATTAGGAATCTGGAATCGATACAACATGATCTATGTTTCATCTAAAAGGTAAGTAAAGGAATGATCACCAGATTTTCTGATTTGTTAAATAAAAGAGCCAGAGAAGTTTTAATGCTTGCAGTTGGGATTGTTTTTGTTGTTATGTGCCATTGTGCTGGCTTTGACTCATAGCAACCCAATGCACAACAGAATAAAACACTACCTGGTCATGTGCCATCTCACAATCCTTGCTATTCTTGAGTCCATTGTTGCAGCCACTGTGTCAATTAATTTAATTGATTCTTCCCCTTTTTTTGCTGAACTTCCACTTTACCAAGAATTATATCTTTCTCCATAGAATGGTCCCTTCTGAGAACATGACCAAAGTAGGTGAGACAAAGTCTGGCCATTCTCCCTTCCAAGGAGCATTCCAGCCCCAGGACAGATTTGTTCATTCTTTTGGCAGTCCATATATTTTCAGTATTCTCACAATTCAAAGACATCAACTCTTCTTCAGCCTTCCTTATCCACTGTTCATCTTTCACATGATATAAGGCAATTGAAAATACCATAGCTTGGATTAGCTACACCTTAGTCTTCAAAGTGACATCATTGCTCTTCAACACCTTAAAAGGGTCTTTTGTAACAGATTTGCCCAGCTCAATACATCTAATTTCTTCACTACTGTTTCCATGTGTGTTGACCAGGGATACAAGTAAAAAGAAATCTTTGTCAACTTCAATATTTTCTCCATTTAACATGATGCTGCTTACTGGTCCAATTGTGAGGATTTTCATTTTCTTTATGTTGAGGTGTAATCCATACTGCAGATTGCATTCTTTAATCTTCATCAGTAAGTGCTTCAAGTCATCCTCACCTTCACAAGCAAGGTTGCGTGAGCTGCACATCAAAAGTTAATGACTCATCCTCCATCTGTAATGCTGTTTACTTCTTCAAGCTTCCCAGATCACTTACTCAGCATACAGATTGAATAAATACTGTGAAAGGATACAACCCTGTTGCACATCCTTCCTGAGTTTAAACCATGCAGTATCTCCTTGTTGTGTTCCAAACACAGTTTCCTGGTCTATGTACTGGTTCCTCATGAAAACGGTTAAGTACTCAGAAATTCCCATTCTTCTCAATGTTATCCATAATTTGTTATGTTCCTCATAGTCTAATGCTGTCGCATAGTCAAAATAAACATCTTTCTGATTTTTTTTTTTTTACTTTTAACCAAAATCCATCTGACATCAGCAATGATATCCCTCATTCCAAGTCCTCTTTTGAATCCAGTTTGCATTTCTGACAGTTCTCTATCAATATATCTTTGCTGTTTTAAACCATGCAGCGTCCCTTTGTTTCTTCAAGCAATTGCCTCATGGTCTATGTACAGATTCTGCATGAGTACAATTAAGTGTTCTGGAATTATCATTTTTTTAAGATTATCCATAATATTTATTATCCATGCAGACAAATGCTTTTTCAATCAATAAAACACAGATAAGCATCTTTCGAGTATTCGCTGCTGTCAGTCAAGATCCATCTGACATTGGCAATGATATCCCTTGTTCCACGTCCACTTCTGAGTCCTGCTGCATTTCTGGAAGTTCCCTGCCAATATATTGCTGCAACCATTTTTGAATTATCTTCAGCAAAATTTTACTTGTGTGTGATATTAATGGTATTGTTTAATAATTTGCACATTCTGTTGAATCAACTTTCTCTGAAATGGGCACAAATATGGATCTCTTCCAGTCATTTGGCCAGGTAGGCATCTTCCAAATTACTTGGCATAGATGATTAAGTAACTCCAGTATTGTATCCAGTGATTGAAACATCTCAATAGGTATTCTGTCAATTCTTGGCACTTTTTATTTTTTTGGCCAATTCCTTCAGTGCAATTGAGATTATGAATATAGTATATGATAGAGATTGGGAGAACAGGAAATAAGTATTGGACATTCTGATTTTACAGTATTTGTGGGATATCTATATGAATGATTGTTGGTAGGAAACAATCTCTGCTTTTATTTTTTATATATGTATTTAACAAAATAATTTGATTTTTTTTTTCACATCCAAGAATGATTATGCCTAGACTCAGAAGAACACAGAATCTATTTCTGCTTTTTCTTTGATTGCCAAACATTAGCTACTTAGTCCTTACACATTACCTTTTGGTAATCATTTCTGGGAAGAATTCCTACATACATATCCAAAATCCTGAGAAAGAACAAGATTTTTCTATCTATGCATCTACAGTCTTGTTGTGTGCCGTCGAGTCAGACCTGACTCATAGCGACCCCTCCTTGGGTTTCCGAGGCAGTATCACTACGGAAGTAGGATTGCCCAACCTTCCTTCCGAGGA
>NW_006921920.1:2134329-2151621 GCF_000298275.1 Orycteropus afer afer | reverse complement strand
TAAGACACGGAAATATATTGGGAAAAAAAGTGTAATTTTCTCTATGTTTTAGAAAAGGAAATTAAGACTCAAGGTAACAATCGAGAATATGCAATGAGTTAGTAGACTTATTCTACCTAGTAAGAGGGAAGGTAAAAAATTGAAAATGATGAATTTGTGTGAGTAGAAATATGTTTTTGAATTACAGAGTACTAGTAGAATTTTTGCCCACCTTATGAGTCTAGAAAGGAGCTCTGGTGGTGTAGTGCCTAAGGCAATTGACAGCAAACAAGAAGATTGGTGGTTCAAACCCACCAACCATTCCACAAAAAGAAGACTGGGAAATTTACTTCCATAAACATTAAACACCTAAGAAACCCAAAGGGGGTTGCTATGAGCTGGAATTGACTCGATAATAATGAGGTTTTTTTTTTTTTTTTTTTTTTTTAATGAGTGGAAAAGTAAATTATAAACTTGAGGAACCAATATAAGAAAATTGTAAACCAAATCTGATGCACCATCTTTTCATCAAGACAGGTGCTGTATTGTAAAGCTTCTCAAGGTAGGAGGTTAAACAAAAATGTTTAAACCTCAGACATGAAGAATTAAGTTCTTGAAAGCCTCAAATGGTAAGAAGATAAAAACTAGAAACTTGGAACTTTCACAGGGAGTTACCCAAGTTAACTCAGAATTTCAAGAAGAATCCCTGGATGAGACAAGCCAGTGGTGGTCGTTGCTGTTAGGGGCCATCAAATAAGGTCCAACTGATAGCAACCTTATGTATAACAGAAAAAAATACTGTCCAGTTCTGTACCATCCTCATTGTATTTGCTATGCTTGAGGCAATTCTCACAGCCCTTTGTCAATCCAACTCATTGAAGGTCTTCCCCTTTTCCATGGACCCTTACATTACCCAGTATGATATCCTGCTGCAGGGACATGCCCATTCTGACAACAGGACTAAGATATGTGAGATGAAGTCTGGCCATTCTGGTTTCTAAGGAGCATTAAAATTGTAATTATATGTAAGAATTATTGTAATTCTTCCAAGACAGATTTATTTATTCTTGTAGCAGTCTGTGGTATTTTCAGTGTTCTACCCCAATACCACAATTCAAATGCATCAATTCTTTGGTCTTCCTCATACATTTTCCAGCTTTCATATGTGTAAGAGGCTAATGAAAACAACATGTGTTGGGGACAGGTATATCTCAGCCTTCAAAGTGACATCTTTGCTCTTTAATACATTAGAGAGGTTTTTTGCAGCAGATTTTCTCAGTGCAAAATGTCACCTGATTTCTTGATTGCTGCTTCCATGGACGTTGATTGTTCATCCAATAAAATGGAATCCTTGACAAAATCAATAATTTCTCCATTTATTGTGATGTTGCTTATTGGTTTAGCAATGAGGACTTCTGTTTTCTTAATGTCAAGGTGTAACCCATACTGAAGACTGCAGTTTTTTATCTTCATCAGTAAATGCTTCAAGTCATCTTTTCTTACAGCAAGCAAGGTTGTGTCAGCTGAATATTGATGGTTCTTAATGAGTCTTCTTCCAATCCTGATGTTATGTTCTTCATATAGTCCAGATTCTTGGATAATTTGCTTAACATAGAGAATGAATAAGTATGATGAAAGAATACAACCACAATGCACGAATTTTTGGATTTGAAAACTTTCAGTATCCCCTTGTTATGTTTGAACAATTGCCTCTTGGTCTATGTACAGATTCCTCATGAGTACAATCAAGTGTTCTGGAATTCCCATTCTTTGCAATGTTATTCATAAATTGCTATCATCCACACAGTCTAATGTCTTTGCACAGTCAATAAAACACAGGTAAACATATTTCTGGTATTCTTTGCATTCAGCCAAGGTTTACCTGACATCAGCAATGATATCCCTTATTCCTTGCCCTATTCTGAATCTGGCTTGAATTTCTAGTAGTTCCTTGTCATTATACTACTGTGGCATTTTTGAAATATCTTCAGCAAAATTTTACTTGCATGTGATATTAATGATGTTGTTCAATGATTACCACATCCTGTTGGATCTCCTTTATTTCAAATAGGTATAAATATCTGTCTCTTCCAGTTGATTGACCAAGTAATTGTCTTTCAAATTTCTGAGCATAAACGAGTAAATGCCTCCAGAATTGCATCCGTTTGTTGAAATATCTCAATTGGTATTCCTTTAATTCCTGTAGCTATTTTTTTTCACCAATTCCTTAGTGCATCTTGGACTTCTTCCTTCAAATCCATTGGTTCTTGGTCACATGCTACCTCCTGAAATGTTTGAATTGTCAACCAATTCTTTTTGGTACAGTGATTCTGTGTATTCCTTCCATCTTCCTTTGACACTTCTTGAATCATTCAATATTTTTCCCTTAGAATCCTTCAGTATTGCAACCCGAAGCTTCAATTTTTTCTTCATTCCTTTCACCTTGAAAAATGCCAAATGTGTCCTTCCCTTTTGTTTTTCTAATACCAAGATTTTGCACATTTCATTATAATGCTTTACTTTGTCTTCTTGAGCCATCCTTTGACAAATTTTGTGAAGCTCATTTATTTAATATTTTTTCCATTCATTGTAGCTACTCTCCGTTCCAAAGCAAGTTTCAGAATCTTTTCTAACATCCATTTTTGTCTTCTCTTACTTTCTTCTGTTTTTTAATTTCCTTTTACTTTCTTTATGTATGATGTTCTTGATGTCATCCCAAAACTCAACAGAGCTTCCATCATTGATTTTCAATGCATCAAGTCTCTTCTTTAGATGATCTCTAAATTAAGGTGGGATATACTGAAGGCTGTATTTTGGCTATCATGGACTTGTTTTCATTTTCTTCATCTTCAACATGAACTGTCATATGAACCATTGATGGTTTGTTCCACAGTCAGCTGCTAGTCTTGTTCTGATAGATGATATTGAGCTTCTCCGTTGTCTTTTTCTACAGATGTGGTCAATTTGATTTTTGTGTTTCCATCTGTTAAGGTCCATATGTATAGTCACAATTTATGTTGTTGGTAAAGGTATTTGCAATGAATAAGTGGTTGGTCTTGTAAAATTCTATTATGTGATCTCTAATGTCATTTCTATCACCAAGGCCATATTTTCCAATTACTAATGCTTCTTATTTGTTCCCAACTTTTGTATTCCAATCAGCAGTAATAATCAATACATCTTGATTGCATGTTTTGTCAATTTCAGACTTTAGAATTTGGTAAAAATCTTCAATTTCTTCTTCAATTGCATCTTTGGCTTTAGTGGTTGATGTGTAAATCTGAATAATTGGAATATCAACTGGTCTTCCTTATTCTTGTTGTTAGGTGCTGTTGAGTCAACTCTGACTCATAGAGACCCTACATGCAAAAGAATGAAACTCTGTTGGTCCTGTGCCAGCCTCACAATCTTTGTTATACTGAGGCCATTGTTGCAGCCACTATGTCAATCCATCTCATTAAGGGCCTTCCACTTTTTCTTTGACTCTCCACTTTACCAAGCATGATATTTTTCTCTAGAGAACAGTCCCTTCTGACAACATGATCAAAGTATGTGAGACAAAGTCTGGTTATTCTTGCATCCAAGGAGCATTTCTACTGCTCTTCTCCCAGGACAGATTTGTTAGTTCTTCTGGCAGTCCATGGTAATTTCAGTATTCTTCTACAATACTACAGCTCCTCTCACTGAAAGCATTGTACTTAGAGACAGATCTTGAAATGTTCTTTTCTATTATATATGTAATGCCATTCTTCTTCAATTCATCATTCCCAGCATAGTAGACCACATGATTGTCTGATTCAAAATGATCAATACCAGTCCATTTAATCTTACCAATGCCTAAAGATAAATCTTTATGTGTTTCATTTCATTTTTAATGATTTTCAATTTTTCAAGATTCATATTTTATACATTTCATGTTCTGCTTATTAAAGAATGTTTGGAGATATTTCTTCTCATTTTGAGCCATGCACATCAGCAAATGGGTATCCTCAAAGGTTTACTCCATTCATTTCATTTAGGTCGACTCTGATTTGAGGAGGCAGCTCTTCTCCCATCCTATTTTGAATGTCTTCTGACCTGAGCTGTTCACCTAGTCCTATATCAGACAATGTTCCACTGTTACCCATAAGGCTTCCAATGGCCAATTTTCTCAGAATTAGACCACCATGTCTTTCTCCTTAGTCTGATTTAGTCTGGAAACTCTGTTAGAACTGAACCTGTACACTATGGGTGCACAGCAGTGGTAACTAGGGTACTGCCTTCTGAAAAAAGAACATTAAATAGCTCTACTTTCTTATAACTCAACAGGCAATATGCAGAGAATAAAAATAAAATATAAATGTCATATGAACATCCAGAAAAAATTACAACTTAAATAATGAAAGACAAAAAAAAAAAAAAAATCAACACTACAATGACTCAGATGCTGGAATTATCTGGCAAGTACTTTAAAACAGCTACTTTCAAAATGCCTCAGCAAGCAATTAAGATTCTCTTGAACTGAATAGAAAAGCAAGATTTCAGCAAATAAAAGTTACATGGAATTGCCAATAGATATTTAGAACTAAAAAATATATTAACAAAAAAAAAAAAAGTGAAATTTCTTCGGATAAGCTTAGTAATAGAGTGGTAGTGAAAGAGAACAGTAACTTCAAACTGGAAGACATATCAACGAGTCTATCTTCTCTTAACAACAGAAAGGAAATACATTGTTTGAAAAAGAACATTGTCAATTACCACAGGCTCCTGTGTGACAATAATAAAGTAGTTAATAATAAAAGAACTGTCAATGAGAATTCTACACTCACTGGGAGGAAGTAGGAAGAGAGCTGTTACATTGTGGAGAATTGCAGTCAATGTCATGAGACAAAATGTGTATGAACTGTTGTATGGAAAATGAATTTGCTCTGTAAACTTTCATCCAAATCACAATACTTTTTTTTTTTTTTTAAAGAGTTAACACTCTTCTCATCAGAATGCCAGAAAGAGAGGAGGGTGACCATGACTGACAAAGTATCTGAGGAAATAATGGCAATACTCTTCCCTAATTTGGTGGAAGACATAAACCTATAGATTCAAGAATGTTAATGGTCTCTAACATGACAAACAAAATAAATATATTTGAAAAGACATCACAATTAAGCTTCTGAAAATTAAAGAGAAAAACAATGATATTGAAAGCAGACAGAAAGAGAACCAGCATATTACTTATGTGAACACTGATTTACATGATAGCAAATTTCTTATCTAAAATGATTGAAGAGAAAAGGAAGTAGCACAACATTTTTCAGTTACTAAAATAAAAGACCTATGTATGAGAATTCTACATCTATGGAAGCTATCTTTCAGGAATGAACACAAAATGAAAATATTTTCAAAGAATCATAAAATAATTTGATATTAGCCAATATAGCCTTAAAGAATGATTAAAGAGTGTTCTACAAACAGAAAAGAAATGATAAGAGAAGGCTTGGAAATTCAGAAAGGAAGAATTTAACAACTAATGGGTAAACATTGAGGTAAATATGTTGTTGTTGTTGTTGTTGTTGTTGTTGTTATGTGCCCGTTGAGTCAGACTCAACTCATAGCAACCCCTCCTTGGGTTTCTGAGGCAGTATCACTACGGAAGTAGATTGCCCCATCTTCCTTCTGAGGAGTGGCTGGGCCACTAGCCTTCTGGTTAGCAGTCAAGTGCCTTAGCCACTATGCTACCAGAGCTCCGGGGTAAATATAGTAGATTATATTTATCTAATTAGTTCATTAAATAATATTTGATGGTTAAAGCAAAGTCATAATATGATATGAAATGGTATCCAATGTATGTAGAGAAAAGCATAAGATAATTATACTTACAATTTGGGGAGAATAAAGGTATTTGGAAGTAAGTTTCCTATGGTTCATTGGAAATGGTAAACACTGTAGATTTTGGTAAGTCAAATTGTAGTCCCCAAAGAAACCAGTCAGAAAAGTGATATAGTAAAACATCTATAGATAAATAAACATATAATTCTAAAACTTGTGGGTGTAGCCAAAGCAGACTTTGAGGAAATTATGTAATTCTGACATTTTTAGAATATTAAACTATTTTATACTGTCAGAGTCATCCTTATTCTTTTCTATATTATCTATGACTATTTTCAGTCTATTTCAGAAAAATTGAGTATATGTGACAGAGACAATATAGCATGCAAAGCCTAAAATATTTACTATATGGTAAATATGTGTACTATATTTATAAAGGTACTTTATAAAAATGTTTCCTAATCTCTGTAATTTATTTCTGAAGTAATGATAAGAGCACAAAATTAACATAAAAGAGTTTAAAGAATGGAAGCAATCAAGATAAAACTAATTAAACAGAAGGTATACACGTATTGGAGAGAATCAATAACATCAAATAGGAGTCATTTGAAAGGAAATTAGTGAAATTCATAAATTCCTATAAAAAACTATCAAGCTATAAATAGAAAAAAAAACTTTAAAAAATAAAAAGACATCACTAATGATCCTACTTTTACTAAAAAAGATAATATTATGAATAATTATATGAAAATAAATTTTACAATTATATTGACTATATAGTTAATATTAGTTAAAAGCAAGTTACTAAAAGTAAAACAAAAAGAAGTACAAAAGCCAACAGAATTCTATTTATTGAACACATTGACTCAATTACAATAAGGTAGTAGTAGAATCAGGGCTTTAACTTGTGTTTTTTGTCATTATGTTATTCCTTTGTAGTCATTTCTATTATAAAGAAGGTGCTAAAAGAACAATCATAAAGTATATTATGTCAAAAGTTTATTTTTCCCTTTTTCAATCAATAAAAGTCAGAAGTCATGAATATGAACTCACCGACTCAAATCTGTCCCAGGGACATACTGAGAGAAACGGGAATGAAGTAGGGGAATCAATCTGAGGTCACACCATCGCTTTTCCCATCTCAGGCCTGGTGATGTTGGCCATGATGAACATGATAATGTGTCCTAAAATGAATGCAAATATTCAGAATCATTTTTTCCTGTTTGGAAATTTCTATGTGTTTTTCTAAGTTTGAAGGATATTCTTTTTTTTTTTTTCTAAATTATTAACAGATTATTCTTATTAATGCTCAAATGTTGTTTATTAACTTATTGATGAATGGGATTCTCAAAGGAGGTGAGGAGGAAACCATTGAGGTCAAGAATGATGATGAAAGCAATATGAGGATAAGAAAAGGGTAAAATAATATTTGTGTGACAGAACTGAATTAAGTCAAGAGTGGGAAAGATGAGACAAAACTGTGATCTCAATGAACTAATAAGTGACAAAACTAGAAATAAGGTTTAGTTAATTCAATTAAACAATAATTTTTGAATACCTTCTAAATCCCAAGCATTTTTACAAGTGCTTGTGATTTATTACTTGTTTGTAAATAATTTTGAGTAGAATAATATTCTTATATATAGGAGCTCTGGTAGCATAGTGCCTAAGGCACTTGACTGCTAACCAGAAGGCTGGCGATTCAAACCCACCAGCCACTCCTCGGAAGGAAGGTTGGGCAATCCTACTTCCGTAGTGATACTGCCTCGGAAACCCAAGGAGGGGTCGCTATGAGTCAGGGCCAACTCGACGGCAAATAACAACAACAACAATATTCTTATAAAACAACTTTCACAAAACTACTCAAAATGACTCTTTGTCCATTGACTTAAGTTCATGTATATAAAAGGTTGTACTTTTTTTAATATCGTGGTTAGAATAAGGCTATTTATATAGAATATGCCAATCAGAATGATTTAATATTTACAATTATTATAAATAAGAAGACTGTAAAACACATGTGTAAATTTTGAAAGCTACAAGATTAAAACTTTCTATTTTTATTAGCACATTAACTCATTTCTAAAAGAAATAATGATTCTTCTTTTGATTGATACATATTAAGGTCTACATAGTTACTTCTCTAATTTTCTAGGATATTAAATTATTACAACAAATACTAAATTCTCCATAAGCAAGTAAAAAAAAAAAAATGACTTCTGAGTTTGTTGCAGAAGTTGCAAACTCAATTTCAAAAAGGCATTTAAATATGCACATGGTTCAATGTGATACAATCCAAAAGATTAGGGCCTTTGGAGAGCCAAGAATATATCCTACCAAAAGAAAATAAAATTCAGTTCCTAAAAAAATCTCTCTATTTGCCCAAACAGTAACCTGTGGAGATAGTGCAGATCTATCTGTGTATGAAAACTCTGAAGTATTTTCGACTTCATTAGAACATTTTTACTTACGTACAGAAAACACACATATTTGAGTAAAATTGAACTTTGACATGATGTTAACTCATACTTCTCTCATTATTTCAGCAGCACTGTTGAAATTTCTCCATGTCTTCAAGATGTCAAATAACATTATTATTTAAATTGCCATAGGTCATAAGTGAGTTAAATATCAGTTTCATCCGGGAATTGTTGACATGTATTTCTCTCCAGTCACTAATTTTTGAGTGGTGATGTTAGAAGACACTACTTTAAATGCTGAAATTCTATTAGTATGCATATTATTAAACATTAATTTGTTCATAGTTGCTTAGAAAATTATTTTTGCTAAAGATTGAGCATTCTTTGACATTATTCTGTTAATGGTCAAAGATTGTGCATGCCAGTATGGACTATCTCCTTAGAACACTTTTGAGGTCCTGAAAGAGTTCATAGGCTCCTATGACTCAGTGCAGGCACCCTGTCAATGAGACATAACTAAGAGAGCCTTGGTGTCGATGATATCTATCCTTAAGGTGTGAAAAAATTGCTTATAACATTTATCTGGCAAAGCACACATTTAAACTTCATGTTAATCTTTCTCTTAGTTTTTGTGTCAGATGCTATGCTGGTCAGATGCTATTCTTATAAAAAAAACTTTCAAAAAACTACTCAAGGAAATTTTTGTCCATTGACTTAAGTTCATGTATATAAAAGATTGTACTTTTTTTAATGTCATGGTTAGAACATGGCTATTTATATAGAATATGCCAATGTGGTTAAGAGAGAATACAAAAGAGAAGGTGAGTGCTCAGGCTCTAAATCAGACTTCTTGTCCCTGACTAGTGCTTTAACCCTGGAAAAGGTGCTATGTGTGCCTTGTTTTATCTCTCTCATAACTGGTGATAGTAATAATAACTACCAGTAAGATCATGCTATTGTTAGGTCCTCTCAAGTTAGTTTCAATTCTAGCGACCTCACATGCAACAGAATGAAAAAACTGCCTTGTCCTGTGCCATCCCCACAATCTTTGCTGTGTTTGAGCCCATTGACAAAGTCACTGTGTCAATTCATCTTGTTGAGTGTTTTTCTTTTTTTTTTTTCTTTTTTACTGACCATCTACTTTACAAAGCATGATGTCCTTTTCCAGGGGCTGATCATTCCTAATAGCATGTTCAAAATATGAGAGGCGAAGTCTCACCATGCTTACATCTAAGGATGATAAAAACTGTCATTTCTCTGAGACATATTTGTTCATTCTTTTATTAGTTCACGGTACATTCAATATTCTTCACCAACACTCTAATTCAAATCCATCAATTCTTTTTCAGTCTTCCTTATTTATTATCCAGGTTTCACATGCATGTGAGATTTTGAAAAGCCCATGGCTTGGGTCAGGTGTACCTTAGTCTTCAAAGTGACATCTTTGCTCTTTACCACATTAAAGATGTCTTATAGCAGATTTGTCCAATGCAATGCATCATTTCATTTCTTGACTGCTTCTTCCATGGGTATTGATTATGGAACCAACTAAAATGAAATCTTTGACAGCTCCAAGTTTTTCTCCATTTATCAAGATGCTGTAAAGTCACTGTGTCAATCCATCTTTTTGAGTGTTTTTTTTTTTTTTTTTCCTTTTTTACTAACCATCTACTTTATCAAGCATGATGTCCTTTTCCAGGGGCTGATCACTCCTAAAAGGTCCAGTTGTAAGGATTTTTGTTTTCTTTATGTTGAGGTGTAACCCATAGCAAAGACTAAGTCTTTGATCTTCATCAATAAGTGCTTCTAGTCTTCTTCACTTTCAGCAAAGAAAGTTGTACATCTACATATAGCAGGTTGTAAATGGGTCTTTCTCTAATCTTGATGCTACGTTCTTCATACCGTCCAATTTCTCAGACTATTTCCTCAGCTAAGTATGGTGAAATGATACATTCCTGAAATGATGCATCCATGATCCACGATGGGTAACCCTGCTGGTATTTGAAAAACCAGTGGCACAGCTTCCAACATCACAGCAACATGTGACCCAGAAGAGTATGTAAAACTGACAAAGTGGTGAAGAAAGAGTATGATGTTGTTGTTGCTATTTGTCATCAAGTCAGACCTGACTCATAGTGACCCCTCTTTGGGTTTCCAAGGCAGTATCACTATGGAAGTAGATTGTCCAACCTTCCTTCCAAAGAGTGGCTGGTGGGTTTGAACTGCCAGCCTTCTGGTTAGCAGTCAAGTGCCTTAGGTACTATGCTACCAGAGCTCCTTGGACTAAATAAAGGAGCTCTGGTAGCATGGTACCTAAGACATTTGACTGAAAACTAGAAGGCTGATAGTTCAAATCCATCATCCACCACTCAGAAGGAAGATTGGGCAATCAACTTCTCTAGAGATACCATCTCAGAAACCCAAGGAGGGGTCACTATGAGTTAAATTGACTCAATGGCAATGAGGTTTTTTTTTTTTTTTTTTTGGAAATAAAGTTCTTAGAACAGAATCTAACACTGAAAGTTATCCTTCACTTTCTTTAAAAAGCTAAGAGAAATTGTACATTTACTCATAACAGCAGGGTGATTAAAACTTTGATTGTGCCCCACAATAAAAACTAGCAAGTAATGTACTTCAAGAAACAAAACAATAAGCTTTAATAATTGACAAAATTATTGCCAATATAGAACTTCTGTTAAGGACATCCTTACTAAGACTACCAATTCTGTACTAATAATAATTAGCTAAGTTAAGTAATATGCATGCATTATCTAAAACTTTTGCAACATCTTTGATGTAACTCGGACCTTCTCTGCCAAAGCTGAGACACTGTTGTGAGACACAGTGCATATAGTTACTGCTGATACTGCAATTTACGTGAGCCATCCAGCCAATAAGTTACAGAGCAAGGATTTCAGAGACAAAGCATCTATCACAACACAATTGACATTTGTAATCAGAGGGAATTCCAGAACACTTGATTGTACTCATGAGGAAGCTGTATATAGATCAGGAGCCTATCATTCAAACAGAACAAGGGATACTGCATAGCTCAAAATCAAGATGTGAGTGCGTCAAGGTTGCATCTTTTCACCATACTTATTCAACTTGTATGCTGAGCAAATAATACAAGAAAATGGATTGTATGAAGCAGAACATGGCATAAGGATTGGAGGAAGACTCATTAATAACTCGTGACATGCAAATGACACAACTTTGCTTCCTGAAAGTAAGGATGACTTGAAGCATTTACTGATGAAGATTAAAGACTACAGTCTGCAGTATGGATTACTCCCCAATATAAAGAAAACAAAAATCCTCACAATCATTCCAATAAACATTTTCACAGTGGATGGAGAAAGGATGGAAGCTGTCAAGCATTTCATATCCCTTGGTTCTTCAATCAACACCAATGGAATCAACAGTCAAGACATCAGATGACATATTGCATTAGGAAAATCTGCTGCAAAGGACCTCTTTCAAGTGATGAAGAGCAAGCATGTCTCCTTGAAGACAAAGGTGCTCCTCACCCAAGCCGTGGTATTTTCAATTGCTTCTTATGCATGTGAGAGCTGGACAATTAATAAGGAAGACTGAAGAAGAGTTGATGCTTTTGAGTTGAGGTATTGAAGAGGAATTCTAAGCCTACCATGATCTACTAAAAGGACTAACAAATTTGTCCTGGAGGAGTGGAGCCAGGATGCTCCTTGGAAGTAAGGATGACCAGACTTCGTCTCACACATTTTGGTCCTGTTGTCAGAAGGGACCACTCCCTGGAGAAAGATATCATGCTAGGTACAGTGGAGGGTCAACCAATAAGGGGAAAGCACTCAATGAGATGGATAGAGACAGTGACTGCAACAATAGGCTCAGGTATAGCAAAGATCATGACACTGGCACAGGACCAGGCCATGTTTCGTTCTTCTGTGCATAGGGTCACTATGAGTCAGAGATGACTCAATGGCACCTAACAACAACAACAACAATCAGTGGGAAAAAGATGGAAAGAATAGTTCAGATATTCTGCCTTGATTATTTTGCATTTTTTTTTCATAACTTTTAATAATTTTTTTTATCTTTCAAAAACAGAATTACTTTCTTTTTTATTTCATGATTAAATAAAATAGAAAATATAAAAGACAAAGAAAATTAAATGAAAGCAATTAATAAATTATATTAATTGAAAATAGTAGTCAACAATAGATTACATTCATAAATAATATGAAACAAATCTCTTTAAAGTATTGTATTATTCAAGGTACATGTTATTCCATTTGACAGACCTGTTATTTAAAGTGGAATACCTACTGTTTTTTGAAGATTCTTTTTCCTTATTCATTTTAATTATGGTAACAGGACATAATTTTTTTTTTTTCTTTTAAAAAGTAACAGTAGTCTTAGAGTTATTTTGAAATGCATATTGTAAGTGAAAACAATGATTTTTATGGTTTTGAGAACTATAAATTTCAATAACTTTATTCTTCAATGGTGTGTCCTATTATATTAATAGTGTGGATATAAAAAGCCACATTTACATATTCTGTGATTTTAAATTTCTCCTTTTCCCAAAAACTTAACACATTTCCAGTTACACAATTGCCACACAATTGCCTCAGGAATAATTATCTTACCAACAGAAAATTGCATACAGGTCCAAATGTTGATCCAAATTTTGATAAGAATTTGTCAAAGAAAATATTCATTAATGGTGTATTGTAAGAAAATGTTTTTCAAAGTGTAGTTTGCTGATTATCTGAGTCAAAGTCACCCAGTGAGCATAATGCAAGTCACTTTTCTTCATTCCCAGGAAAAGAGGTTCTGGAGTCTGGGCTGGGACTCATAAATCTATGTTTTGGATAGTAAACCAGAAGACTCTTGTATACTCTGAAACTGATAAACTCTAGTCTTTTAGAATTAAAGATCTCTGGTCGGTAATGATTAAGACATTTAGCTGCTGACCAGAAAATGAGCAATTCAAACCCACCGGACACCAGATGGGAGAAAGATGAAACATTCTGCTTCTATAGAGATTCACAGCCTTGGAAACTCTATGGGGCAGTCCTATTCTGTCCTAAAGTGCCCATATGAGTTGGGATTGATTCAATGACAGAGAGTCGTCCTGGAGACAGTGTTGGTTCACTATAGAATTCTCATCTTCCATATGGAAGAAGCATTTTCAATTACTGTGTCAGTCCAGCCATCATCTGTCTGTTAGTGGGAGTTTGTATTTTGCTTTGATGCTGAACAGATTTCAGCAGACCTCCCAAATCAAGACAGATTAGGCAGAATGGACTAGTTATCTACTACCAAAAATCAGCCCATGAAAATCATAGGGACCTCAGTTGTCCAATACACAATACCAGGATGACTCTGGTATAGGAAAAGTTTAATTTCATTTTACATGGAGCCACCGTAAATCAGGGCTGCCATGAGTTGGGAATGACTCAAGGTCTGCTTATAAGAGCTCTTACAAGAATTGTTGTTATTAGGTGGTCTCCAGCCAACTCCAATTTATAGCAAAACTGTGTACAACAGAATTAAAAAGTGCCCAGTCTTGTGCCATCCTCAAATGTTTTGCCACTCTTGAATCCATCAATGCAGTCACTGTGGCAATCCATCTCAGTGAGGGTCTTCTTCATTGTTGCTGACCCTCTCCTTTAATAAGTGTGATACCTTCTCCAGGGATTGGTTCCTTCTGATAACATAATCAAAATAAGTGAGATGAAGTTTCACCATTCTCCCTTAGAAGGAGCTAAGTTATATTTTTATGTAAGATGGTGGAGGGTTATTTATAATAAGGTTTTAGTCTCCCATATACTGAAAATTATGCTTTAAAATATATTAAAGATTTCAGAATACTAGGATAGAGCTAACTTCTTCATAATATTCTTCAGATGATAATTTAGGCATAGAAATTTAAAATAGATGATTCTATTAAGGAGAAGGAAGAGTCTGTAATATGCAAACATACCATGGGTAAAATACATCAGGATGCACACTTCCTACCAGTGCTGATTGTTTTTTGCTTATGGGTCAGAAGAAAGCTTGCCTTTGTGCTTCATAATTTTATAAATATATAAGTTAAGATGTTCTCTATTCTTCACTCTTGCAATAAAGTCTATTCAAAAGATCAACATATGGAACAGAAGATTGAGAAATGTCCCTACAATTAGATCACATATGTCAATGAGTATATGATTGGGTCCATAGTCTCAAATTTGGCTTAATTCAATTAAATCAGAACTTCAAAGTCTCTTACCACCTATATCTCTGTTATTAGAACATTGATCTTTCTTTTGTTTGTTCTGCCTTGAATTAGATTTAATTTCATGCATTTGTCTGTATATCTGGAGTTTAAACACTTAGAGTCAGAAATGGAGCTCTGGTGGTGTATTATGTAAGACATTTGGCTGCTAACCACAATGTCAATGTGGTTCAAACACACCAGTTGCTCTGTAGGAGGATGATGAGGCAATCTACTCCCACAAAGATTTACATCCTTGTAAACCCAAGGGGGGTCACTGTGAATCAGAATCAACTCAATGACAGTTGATTGTCAAATACCTCCCTCAAATACGGAGAATACTACTTGCCACAGACTAAGTTCTCAATAAACATACTCGTAATTAAAATTCATTGAGGTTTTTTTTTGAGTGTACTGTATTTACATTTACATATACCTTTATTATTTTTTCTCTAAAATGTCTTTATTTTCCTTACATTGAAATATCTTCACTAATGTGAAAAGAATGCTCAATATTAATGTGTAAAATGGCGATAAAGTGTTTCTTTTGGGAGTAGCAAGACATAATAACTCTAGGAAGAAAAATTTTAAAAAATGCACTGCCACAGAGACAGATACAACTCATAGCAACCCCTCCTTGGGTTTCCAAGGCAATACCACTATGGAAGTAGATTGCCTAACCTTCCTTCCAAAGGGTAGCTGGCTGGTGAGTTTGAACCACCAACATTCTGGTTAGTAGTCAAATGCCTTAAGCACCACGCCACTAGAGCTCCTGTAACATCATTACTTCTCATTATTACAGAAGGGTCCAAGAGTTTGGAGGCAAGAATTAGTATAACAACATTCCCAATAGCTGTTTCCCACTCTGAAATGAAGTAGCTCTTCTGCCTGATTTAGAGCAGAAGCTGACATAATGTTGTGAGTGATTATATAAGGGAGAGTTTTCAGGGTAAACCCTTAAGGAGGAGGAAAGCAAGATGAGGCAGGAAACAAGCAGGCCAAAGATGTGGGTTCTACTGAAGGAAGACCCCAGTCCAATCCAACTATGGGAAATGGCAATACGGGGCAAAAGATTATGTTGAGACTGTGGGATTCAGAAGGGTGCTGAAGGGTTCAGAATGACCCTCTGTGAGTAAAGAGTGCATTAGTAGGAAACTAGCCATGCTACTTCTACCATGTCTAGACTGGGATAGACATGTTGTTGTTAGCTGTAATCACAGAAGCTACCATTCATTAGCAATCTGATGCACAACAGAACAAAACATTGCTCGGTCCTGTGCCATCCTCACAATTCTTGCTATGCTTGAGCTCATCTTTGCAGCTACTATGTCAATCCATCTCATTGAAGGTCTTCCCCCTTTTTTGTTAACCTTTAACTTTACCAAGCATGATATCCTTCTCCAGGGAATGGTCCCTTCTGACAACATGGTCAAAGTAGATGAGACCAAGACTGGACATTTTTTTCTTCTGAGGATCATTCCAGCTGCACTTAATTCCAAGATAGATGTGTTTGTTCTTCTGGCAGTATGGTCTTTTCAGTATTCTTCACCAACAGCACAATTCAAAGATGTCATGTCTTCTACAGTCTTCCTTTTTCATTGTTCAACTTTCACATATGTATGAGGCAATTTAAAATACCATGACTAGAGTTAGGCACACCATAGTCTTCAGAGGGACATCTTTGCTACTTAACACTTTAAAGAGGTCTCTTGTGGAGGATTTTCCACATACAAAATGATGTCTGATTTCATGACTGCTGCTTTCATGAGTGTTAATTTTGGATCCATGTAAAATGAAATTCCTGACAACTTCAATCTTTTCTCCATTTATCATGGTGTTGCTTATTTATCCAGTTGTGAAGATTTTAATTTTCTTTATGTTTTGGTGCAATTCATACTGAAGACTATATAGTCTTTGATCTTCATCCATAAGTTCTTCAAGTCATCTTCACTTTCAGGAAGCAAGATTGAGTAATCTACATATCAGTGGTTGTTAATGAGTCTTCCTCCAATTCTGATGTCTTGTTTTTCGTCATATAGTCCATACTCTTGGAATATTTGCTCAGCACACAAACTGAATAAGTATGTTGAAAAAATGTCCAGTCTTGTTCTCATCTACTTTGACCATGTTGTCATAGAAATTTCATAGCCTTAAATATTTACAACACAGGGATGCCAGAGTACCAGGCCAGATGAGCAGGGAAGGGGATAAAAGCCTTGATCCCCAGGCTCACAGGTTAGGAGAGACAATGCAGGGATGCCAGAGTAGCAGGCCGGAAGAGAGGGGAAGGGGATAAAAGCCATGAGCCCCAGGTTCACATGTGAGGAGAGACAATGCAGGGATGCCAGAGTAGAGGCCAGAAGAGCAAGGAAGGGGATAAAAGCCTTGAACCCGGACAGAAGAGCCATCAGCCGAAGGGATTAGGTGAGGAGGGGAAACTCAGGCCATCCAGAGTAGCAGGACAGAAGAACAGGAGAAAGGGGATAAAAGCCTTGAACCCAGACAGAAGAGCAGTCAGCCCGAGGGTTACAGGTGAGGAGATACAATGCAGGGACGCGAGAGTAGCAGGCTGGAAAAGCAGGAGAAAGGGGATAAAAGCCTTGAACCTGGACAGAAGAGCAGTCAGCCCCAGGGTTACGGGTGTGGAGAGACAATGCAGGGACGCCAGAGTAGCAGGGCAGAAGAGCAGGAGAAAGGGGGTAAAAACCTTGAACTCAGACAGAAGAGCAGTCAGCCCCAGGGTTACAGGTGAGGAGAGACAACTCAGGGACACCTGAAGAAGCAGGCCAGAAGAGCAGGAGAAAGGGGATTAAAAGCCAGGAAGCCAGACAGAGGAACAGTCAGCCA
>NW_006921920.1:2129527-2130868 GCF_000298275.1 Orycteropus afer afer | reverse complement strand
AAGAACTAACAGATCTGTCCTGGAGGAAGTGCAGCCAGAATGCTCCTTGGAAGCAAGAATGGCCAGACTTCATCTCACCTATTTTGGTCATGTTGTAAGGAGGGACCATTCCCTGGAGAAGGAAGTCATGCTTGGTAGGGTGGAGGGTCGACGAAAGAGGGGGAGGCCTTCAACGAGATGGATTTATATGGTGGCTGCAATGATGAGGTCAAGTATAGCAGGGATTGTGGGGTTGGCACAGGATAGGGCAGCATTTTGTTCTGCTGTGAATGGGGTCGCTTTGAGTTGGAAATGACTCGATGGCACTTAACAACAACAAAAACATGTTGAAAAGATACGACTCTGATGCACACCCTCCTGACTTTAACCCTTGTTCTGTTTGAACAACAGCCTCTTAGTCTATGTTCCTCATGAGAACATTTAAGTGTTCTGAAATTCCCATTCTTTGCAATGTTGTTCATAATTTCTTATATTCCCCACAGTTGAATTCTTTTACATAGTCAATAAAACATAGGTAAATAACTTGCTGGTATTCTTTGCTGTCAGGCAAGATCCAAGATCCCTCTGACATCAGTAATGATATCCCTCTTTCCATATCCTTTTAAATCCAGCTTGAATTTTCCTCAGTTTTCTGTCAACATACTGTTGCAGTCATTTTTTTTTAATTATCTTCAGCAGAATTTTACTTGCATGTGACATTAATGAAATTGTTCAATATTCCACCTTGTATTTGGTCACCTTTATTTGGAATGGGCAAAAATATGAATCTCTTCCAATCTATTGAACAGATACCTGTCTTCCAAATTTCTTGGCATAAATGTGTAAGTGCTTCCACCAATGCATCTGTTTGTTGAAACATATCAATGGGTATTCCATAAATTACTGGAGCTTGTTTTTTTGTCAATTCCTTCATTGCAGCTTGGACATCTTCCTTCAATGCCATTGACTCTTGAACATATGCTCCCCTCTAAAATGGTTGACTGTCAACCAATTCTTTTGGGTACAGTGACTGTGTATTCTTTCAATCATTTTTGATGTTTCCTGCATTGTTCAATATTTTGCCCTTAAACTTCCTCAGCATCGCAACTCAAGGCTTAATTTTTGTCTTCAGTTTTTTCAACTTGAGAAAGGCCTAGTGTGTTCTTCCTTAATGTTTTTCTAACTCCAAGTCTGCACATTTCGTTATAATAATTTACTTTGCCTTCTCTAGCCACCCATTGAAATCTTCTGTTTAGCTCTTTTATTTCAAAATTTATCCCAATAATTTAGCTACTCTCCATTCAAGAGGAAGTTTCAGTGTCTCTGCTGAAATTCTTTTTGGTCTTTTTTTTTTTTTTTTTT
>NW_006921920.1:2127239-2128262 GCF_000298275.1 Orycteropus afer afer | reverse complement strand
TTTTTCCCCTCCATCTTTTTAATGACTGTGATAGTTGGAGCTGTGTGTCAATTTGACTGGACCACAATTCTGTGTGGTTTAAGCAACTGTGATGGGAGTTGTTCCAATCATAAGGATGGGCTTCCTAAATTGGTTCTCCAATTTGATTAAGCATAAAAGCACTGATAACCCTGCCTCTGTTAGTAAAGAGGGCCCTGCTAATCCATGGCATGAGGTGTAACATTAATATGTAAAATAGCACCATCAATAGATCAAGTACTTTTGAGAAGTGAGGCTCTGGGTGATCGCATATTTGGTACTTTTCTGCAATTTTGTCAGCATGAGGAGTATAAGAAAGCTGGATGGTTGGTACTACTTACACTAGACAAAGTGATGAAAGAGCAAAATGAGCTCAAGCCTGCTGAGTCATAGTTTAAGCACCACATAAAAGAACTCAATGTTTCCAGTTGTCCTCTGAAAAAAAAAAGCCTTATTTCTTCTAGTAATAGAGCTGATATTGCTGAAAACTAAATCCAGAGTCTTATTGTAAAAGTGTCAGAATTATAATTCCAATTAAATTACCAACCCAGAATCATGTCTAAAGTTAAAGTGAGGACATTGATTAGGAAAAAAAATAGGATACTGAAACCCAGAATGGGGACATATGGGCAGATAGTCAGGAAGATCAGGATATGGAGCCTATAAATTCTGTTTAATCCCTCCCCTCTGAAGGGATTACTGCAAAATCATTACCCCCTCCACCTCAGTTTGATGGGATTAACCCAACTGTTCCTGTTGGGTCATTGCCTGAGGCAAAGGCCATGGAAGACATTGCTGAATGTTCTCAGAAACTGCCCCAACCACCCATTTTTGTTGCTAGACCTATAACTAAAGTAAAGACCATGTTGTTGTTGTTGTTGTTAAGTGCCGTCGAGTTGTTTCCGACACATAGCGACCCCATGCACAGCAGAACGAAACACTGCCCGATCCCGCACCAGCCCCACAATCCCTGCTATACTCGAGCCCATCATCGCAGCCACCGTA
>NW_006921920.1:2118028-2125673 GCF_000298275.1 Orycteropus afer afer | reverse complement strand
AATCCTCTTTCTCCTGCTCTTCTGGCCTGCTTCTTTGGGCATCCCTGAGTTTCCCCTCCTCACCCAATCCCTTTGGCTGTTTGCTCTTCTCTTTGGCTTCCTGGGTTTTACCCCTTTCTCCTGCTCTCCCGGCCTGCTACTCTGTGCTACGCCCATGCTTACCTTGCTCCCGAAGACCCGGTCCCTCTCAGGAGGGTAACAAGGGAAAGTGCTCAGTGCAGATCAGTGAGTAAGCACAAGCCCGCCCATGCTTACCTCGCTCCCAGACAGAAACCTGGAGAATATGTATGGGAATAGCTACTGAGGGTGTGGGATAATGTTGTGAGGAATCTTACATTGGATCAATAGCTACTGAGGGTGTGGGATAATGTTGTGAGGAATCTAACATTGATTTAAGCCCAATAAGTATGGACTCTTCATTCAATGTTGCAGCTTAAGAGGTTAGGAAAGGATCTAATAGTTTATTTGGTTGACTTACTGAAGCATGGATTATGCAGTGGCCTACCTTAAGTCAAGTTGAAGTACCAGACCTGTCTTGGTATAATGTAGAAGAAGGTATCCAGAGGTTTAGGGAAATTGGCCTTTTAGAATGGATTTATCAGATTAGACTCCTAGAAGCAGAAACGGAGAGTCCAGAAGACATACCTTTCACCAGCACAGTGAGGAATAAATTTGTAAAGGGACCTCCAGAATTCTTGAAGACTGCTGTGATTGCTATTTTATGTAAGCCAGATTTGACAGTGGGAACTGCTCTAATTGAACTAAGACACTTACATACGATGGGGCTGACTGGACCTCGTGGTAGTAGGAGCCAAGTGGCAGCAGTGAATTAACAAAGTCAAGGTGGGCATGGTTACCATAATGAACAGCAGAGTTGGAACAGTTATCAGAATAATCTGACTCATGTTGAATTATGCCATTGGCTACGTGTGCATGGTTTTCCTAGTAGTACATGGCAAATCTACAAAATATTTACTTGATCTGTATGACAGACGAATTCTCGGACACATGAACAGCAGCCAGAATACTGAATCATGGCTTCTCAATCCATACCCAGACTTGAGTCAGTTTACAGACCCACAACGCTTTGGATGAAGGGGAGGCCAGGTCCCTTTGAGGAAGGACCCCATTACATTGCCAAAAATTTATAATGTCAATCTTTCTCCCAGCCTTCCCCAAAGGGACCTGAAGACTTTTACAAGAGTGACTGTTCATTGGGGAAAAGGAAATAATCAGACTTTTCGTGAATTACTGGAGAGTGGCTCTGAACTGACACTAATTCCAGGAGACTCAAAGTATCATGTGGCCCACCAGTCAGAGCAGGGGCATGTGGAGGTCAAGTTATTGATGAAATCTTAGCTACGGTGTGTCTCACAGTGGGTACCAGAACCCATCTCATAGTGATTTCCCCAGTTCCAGAATGCATAATTGGAATAGATATACTGAACAATTGGCAGAATTCCCACATTGGAGTATGGGCTATTATGGTAGGAATAATCAAGTGAAAGCCATTAGAACTGCATCTACCTACAAAAATAGTAAATCAAAAGCAATACCAAAACCGTGAAAAGGGTTTCAGAGATTACTGCCACCATCAAAGACTTGAAAAATGCAGGGGTGGTGATTCCCACCATGTCCCCATTTAATTCACCTATTTAGTCTGTGCAAAAAACAGATGGATCTTGGAGAATGATGGTAGATAATTGTAAATTTAATCAGGTGGTGACTCCAATTGCAGCTGCTGTTTCTGATGTGGTTTCATTGCTTGAGCAATTTAGTACATCTCCTGGTACTTGGTATGCAGCTATTGATCTGGCCAATGCCTTTTTTTCGATACCAATTTCAAAGGAGCATCAGATGCAGTTTGCCTTCAGCTGGCAAGGCCAACAGTATACTTCCATAGTACTTCCTCAGAGGTATATCAAGTCCCCTGCACTATGTAATAATTTAGTCTGTAGGGATGTTGATTGCCTTTCCCTTCCACAAGACATCACACTGGTCCATTATATTGATGACATTATGCTGATTGGACCTAGTAAGGAAGAAGTATCAATGAGTCTGGACTTATTGGTGAGATATATGGATGCAAGAGTTTGGGAAATTAACCCAACAAAAATTCAAGCATTTTCTACCTCAGTGAAATTTCTAAGGATCCAATGATGTGGGGCATGTCGACATATTCCTACTAAAGTGAAGGATAAGTAATTGTATCTCCCACAACTAAAAAGGAGGCATGACATTGGGTGAGCCTCTTTGGATTTTCGAGGCAACATATTCCTCATTTGGGTGTGTTTCTGTGCCCTATTTGTCAAGTGACTCTGAAAGCTGCTAGTTTTGAGTGGGGCCCAGAACAACAGAAGGCTCTGCAATAGGTTCAGTCTGCCATGCAGGATGCTCTGCCACTTGGGCCATATGTTCCAGCTGATAAAATTGTGCTTGGAGTACCTGTGGTAGCTAGAGATGCTGTTTGGAGTCTTTGGCAGGTCCCTGTTGGTGAATCACAGTGAAGACTCTTGGGATTTTGGAGCAAAGCCCTGCCGTCTTCTGCAGATAACTGCTCGCTTTTTGAGAAAAAGCTTTTAACTTGTTATTGGGCTTTAGCTGAGACTGCATACCTAACCATGGGCCACCAATTCACCATGAGGTCTGAGTTGCCCATCATGAACTGGGTGTTGTCTGACTCACAGTCATAAAATTGTATGTGCACAGCATCACTCCATCATTAACTGGAAGTGGTATATCAGAGATTGGGCTCAAGCAGGACCTGAAGATACAAGTAAGTTGCATGAGAAAGTAGCACAAATGCCTATGGTCTCCACTCCAGTCACATTACTTTCCCTCTCCCAGTCTTCACCTATGGCCTCATGGGGAGTTCCTTATGATCAATTGAGTGAGGAAGAGAAAACTCATGCCTTCTTTACAGATGGTTCTGCATGATATGCAGGAACCACTCAAAAGTGGACAGCTGCACCACTGAAGTCCATTTCTGAGACTTCCTTAAAGGACAGTGGTGAAGGGAAATCTTCCCAATGGGCAGAACTTTGACCGTGCATATGGCTGTTCACTTTGCATGGAATAAGAAATGGCCAGATGTGTGATTATATATGGATTCATGAGTTGTGCCTAATGGCTTGGCTGGATGGTCTGGGACTTGGAAGGAGCATGATTAGAAAATTGGTGACAAGAATATCTGGGGAAGAGGTATGTTGATAGATATCTCTATATTTGTGTCTCATGTGAAAGCCCACCAAAATGTGACTTCAGCAGAGGAGGACTTGAAAAATCAGGAGGATAGGATGACACATTCAGTGGAAACCAGCCATCTTTTTTCCCCCAGATACTCCTGCATGCAGCAAGTGGCCATGGTGGCAGAGATGGAAGTTTTGCATGGGCTCAGCAACATGGACTCCCACTTGCCAAGGCTGATTTGGCTACCACCACTGCTGAGTGCCCAATCTGCCAGCAGCACAGATCATCACTGAGTCCACAATATGGAACATTACTCCAGGTAATTAACCAGCAACCTGTTGGCAGATTGATTACATTGGAGCACTTCCATCATGGAAAGGACAGTGTTTTGTTCTTACTGGAATAGATACTTACTCTAGATATGGATTCACCTTCCCTGTATGCAATGCTCTGGTAGTGTAGTGCCTAAGGCCCTTGACTGCTAACCAGAAGACTGGCAGTTCAAACCCACCAGACACTCCTTGGAAGAAAGATTGGGCAATCTACTTCCATAGTGATACCACCTCAGAAATCCAAGGAGGGGTTGCTATGAGTTGGGGCTGACTTGATGGCACATAACAACAACAAGCACTCAATACTTCTGCCAAAACTACCATCCATGGACTTACAGAATGCCTTATCCACCCTCATGGTATCCCACAGAGCATTGCTTCAAATCAAGGGACTCACTTCACAGCAAATGGCCTATGATCATGGAATTCACTGGTCTTAGCATATTCCCCATCATCCTGAAGCAGCTGTCTTGATAGAATGATTGAATTGCCTACGGAAAACACAATTACGGGGCCAGCTAGGTGCCCTTGAAGTGGTGGGGCAATGTTCTCTGGGAGGCTGTATATGCTCTAAACCAGCATCCAATATATGGTTCTGTTTCTCCAGTAGGCAGGATTCATGGGTCCAGGAACCAAGGGGTGGAAATGGGAGTGGTACTACTCATTATTACCCCTAGAGACCCACTGAAAAAAATTTTGCTTCCTGTCCCTGCTACCCTATGCTCTGTGGGTCTGGAGATCTTACTCCCAAAGGAAGGAACACTCCCATCTTGAGACATAATACTGATTGCATTGAACTAGAAATTAAGAATGCAATCCAACCATTTTTGCTTCCTCATGCCTCTGGATCAACAGATAAAGAAGGGTATTGCTGTATTATCTGTTGTGTTAGATCCTGATTACCAAGGGGAAATTGGATTGACATTACAAAATGGAGGTAAAGAAGAACATGTCTGGAATACAGGAGATTCTTTAGGATGTCTCAGTACTACCATGCCGGGTGATTAAGTCAATGGAAAATTACAGCAAGCCAATTCTGATATGACTGCTAATGGCCCAGACCCTTCAGGAATGAAGGTTTGGGTCACCCCATCAGGCAAAGAACCATGACCAGCTGAGGTACTTGCTGAGGGCAAGAGAAATACAGAATGGGTGGTAGAAGAAAGAGTTGTGAATATCAGCTATGACCAAGTGACCAGTTGCAGAAACAAGGACTGTGATTGTTATATTTCTTCATTGTATATGTGCATCAAATATTTTTGTTTCCTTCTATTATGAACTGTGAAATGTAAATTAGGTTAATGTGCTTCAGTTGTACGTATGTTAGTGTGTTAGTGTATTGTGTTAGGTGTAAATATGACTTTATAATTGTCCTTATTTAGAGATGATATATGGTTAATAAGATGTGTACAACTGCCAAGTTGACAAGGGGTAGACTGTGATAGTTGGAGCAGTGTGTCATCTTGACTGAACCACAATTCTGTGTGGTTTAAGCAATTGTGATGTGGGTGGTTCCAATGATGGGATGAGATGTATATGTTTTGAGCAGCCAACCTATTGAAACAGAGTTTCTTTAAGGTTTTGGCCTGCTTCCAGTATATTTATAGACATCCTGGGAAAAGAGACACTCATCTGTGGATCAGGATTCTGCCTACAACTGTCTGTGAGCAAACAGTCCACCTTTAGGCCTGAAGATCTTGGATTCATCATGCATTGGACACATCAGCCAGTATACTGGCTGTCAACCTTGAGATCCTCAGCCTCTGCAGCTATGTGAGTTGGGAAAAGCCTCCAGCTTGATGTTTGATCCAAGAACTTGGGGCTTGCCAAATTCTATAAGTGTGTGAGCCATTTTCCTAAGATAAATTTCTCTTTCTATATAAGCTTTACTGGTTTTGTTTCTCTAGAGAACCCAGCCTAACACAATGACTTTATGCTTTTTTCTTTTATGATGTTCTTGTTGCCATCCAAAAACTCATTTGGTCTTTGGTTATTGATGCTCAAGACATCAAATCTGTTTTTCAGATCATCTGTAAATTCAGGTGGAATTTAGAGATAAATTCCATAATCAAGGTCATGTTTTGGCTCTCTTGGACTTGTTTAAATTTTCTTCAGCTTCAACTTGAACTTCTACGTTAACAGTTGATGGTCTGTTCCACAGTCAGTTCCTGGTCTTGTTTTGACTGATGAAATTGAGCTTTTTCATCACCTTTTTCCACAGATATAGTTTATCTGATTCTTGTATATTCTCTCTGGTGAGGTCCATGTGTATATTCATTGTTTATGTTGTTGAAAAAAAAAAAGACATTTGCAATGAATAAGTCATTAGTCTTGCAAAATTCTATCATGTGGTCTCTGGGACCATTTCTGTTCCCAAGTCTATATTTTCCAATGACCACTGCTTCTTCTTTGTTTCCAATGTTTACATTCCAATCACCAGTAATTATCAGTACACCCTGATTGAATGTTTGGTCAATTTCAGACTGTAGAAGTTGGTAAAAACTTCAAATCTTCATCTTTGGCTTTAGTTGTTGGGATAAAAATTTGAATAATAATAGTAGTAATAACTGGTCTTCCTGGTAAGCATATGAATTTTAACTTATCATTGACAGTATTGATTGTACTTTAAGATAGAACAGGACATATTTTCTTTGACCCTGAACACTATCTCATTCCTCTTCAATTTGTCATTCCTGGCATAATAGGCCATATAATTCTCTGATTCAAAATAGCCAATAACAGTCCATTTCAGCTCACTAATGCCTAGTATATTGATTTTTATGTATTCTATTTCAGATTTGAACATTTATAATTTTCCAAGATTTATGCTTCTTATATTACACATTTTGATTGTTAAAACATGGTTGCAGCTGTTTTTTTCTCATTTTGAGTCATGCCATATCAACAAATAAAGGTCCTGAAAACTTCACTCCACCCTCATCATTAAGTCACCTCTACTTTGAGGAAGCATCTTTTGCCCAGTCATATTTTGAGTACCTTCCAACCTGAGGGGCTCATTTTACAGCCCTATAAGGCAATGTTTTCCTGCTATTCATAAAATTTTCCAGTAAAATATCACACCATTCATAAAGTTTTCAGTGGCATTTTTTTTTTTTTTTTGAGAAGTGGATGACACCATCCTTCTTCCCAATCTGAGTCTGGAAGCTCTGCTGAATCCTGTCCCTGGTAGCATAGCTTCTAACCTCACAGCAACACACAAGCAAAACAAACTGACAGATGGAAGATAAGCATAGCTTGTTATTTTTTCAGTTAGCCAGCTTTTCATACCAAAGCCACATTTTACATACATGGAAGAAAATAAATTAGTCTACTCTCATTAATAGTCTGTAATCACTAGGATGAATGTTTTATTGCTAAGTAATTCACCTACATTTAAATTTAAAGTACAAAAAATATTTAAATGCCATTAGGTTTTATGTTTTTTTAACAATTTCATTTTAATTATAATGACATTAAATTCTTAAGAAACAGAATATATTAGCATATTCTTTAAGAAGATATCAGGTAGGACTATATTTGATTTAATGCTTGTTTGAACATTATTTTACTTTTAAGCTAAGGTAATGCTGATATATCTTCATTTGCTCATTAAATCAATATTTTCAGATGTTGCCATCTTCTGAGAATTGGTCTTCTTGATATTATCTTTTCTGTGAAAAAATTTCCCTGATCATAAAAATTAAAAAAAATAAAGCTAAAAGAAATATATCAAATGTGATAGATTTCTAAAAATGTCCTTAAATTTCTAGAGACAAGCCATATTCTTGCCAATTGTTCCTTTGTAGGTGCAGAAAACACATGAAGACCTGAGGTCCTTGGCGAGGAATAATGCTGTTGCAACTAAGGCCCAACTGAAAGTCCCATAGTAAGATCCACCAGTCAGGTCTAAAGATGTTCAAAATAGTTTTTTTGAAGTAAAATACCAGAATTAGGTATACAACCTCAAATGGAGGATGAATTATAAAGTTAGAAAAAAGAGTTATATACCTTATTTATCTTAAATATATGAGATAAAAAATTAGGTTATGGTTAAAATCAACTCTCCTACTCTTCCTTTTTCTTACTCATGAGCACAAGGGTATATTTGCTAAAATAGATATAAT
>NW_006921920.1:2117014-2117793 GCF_000298275.1 Orycteropus afer afer | reverse complement strand
AAACATATTAATTCTATTAATTACTATATGCATGCATAGTCAAACACTTCATTACATTTTAATATAATGCGTGGGCTAGATTTTCTCATTTTGAAATTAATTTGCTAGTATGCTCTAAGAATATTAACAATTTCTCACTAATGGCAAATTAAATTAGGTAAATAATTTCAAAAATAAAATGATTAAAAGTCAGGTAAAATACTGTAAGCATAAAATGATAAATATTATGAAGTGTTATAAAATGATTATGTGACCCAAAGATTGTACCATATATTAATATTATATTATATATATTATAATGACATAAATCTCAAATTTAATGTATTTACAGTCTAAAAGAGCTTAATACACCTGGAGAAGGAAAATGACATAAAGAAACTAACCTATTTAATTATTAATATTATTTCTCTCTTGTCATAATACTTAAATAATGAAGCAACATAAGATTTCGAGTCCAACAGATGAACTAGATTTAATAACTATTTTTGTCAACTATAAAAATATAAGTATTATTCATGGGTCTTCTTTAATTTATCTCCTTATTAATCTGAATTATGCCAATGTTATCTAACCGTATTGTTGGGATGGTAGTTGAGATGTAAGCCACTGTCACAAAGAGGAGAGGAGGTGCCACTGCTTTGGTCACTGGGAGCACCTACAAAAAACAAGATCCAAAATTTCAATACTTAAGATGTCATACCATCATAAACTAATCATTTACATTGTACTTTTTAATATACTCAGTGATATCAAATAAATCAGGTACTTATATATATATA
>NW_006921920.1:2101568-2116689 GCF_000298275.1 Orycteropus afer afer | reverse complement strand
AATTTGTAAAACAGGTTTGTTTCACTCTCAACAGTTCATGCACTTTGGTTTCACAACACCAATTACAAACCCCAACAACAAAAAGCTCTCCTCCTATCTCTTACTTGTTACTACCCTTTCCCTGTGTCCTTCATATTTATCCATGCATTCATGTTTGTCCAGCTTTCCCTCTATGCAAATACCACCCTTCTGCTATCTCAAGGCTAATTGATCTAAGTGGTAAACTCCTATTGGGTTTTCTTGACCATAACTTTTGTGGAGACAGATCACCAACTGTTGTTTTACCAGAGTCACCAGAGTAGATTCAAACCTCCATCTTTTAGGTTAGTAGCTACTTGTATCATCCAAGGTCTTCAAAACCATGCTTATAATTATGCAGGCTTTCACTCATCTGCAAAGTTCTATTTAATATCTTACTTCAGCTTACTGGTAATTCTTATATATAAAACCAAAACCAAACTCACAGCTGTGGAGTTGGTTCCAACTCATAGCAACACCTCCTTGGGTTTCCAAGGTGGGATCTCTACAGAAGTAGATTGCCCAGTCTTCTTTCTGAAGAATGGCAGGTGGGTTTAAATGTCAGGCTTCTGGTTATCAGTGAAATGCCTTAGGCACTATACCACCAGAGCTCCTTATGTTTAGGAATCATATTTTTCCATGAGGACAAAAACGTTTGTATATGTTTTGTCTTTATAAGTGCTCTTGGTTGCACTATAATTGGAAGTATCATGGAAACTATCTAACATTACATGATAGAAATGGCAAGATATCATTACAAGAAGAGAAGAATGCAACGTCAGCTCTTCTCCCAAAATGGTTACCTAGGTAATCAAGCATCTCAATTTCCCCATAAAAATGTGAGGAGGAAAGAAAGAAAAAAGGAAAGAAGGAACATAACAGAAAGTTTGTGGAAAAACAAATGAACTCAAGACTGTAACAACCATTCAAATAAATAGAAAGACTGACTGAAGGAAGAAAGAGGCATTTACAAGGTAGGACAATTTTTATTTTTTGGATTATGAGAGTTCTTCTTGCTCTGCCCCATCTAAGCCTGGAGCCTCAAGCACAGTGGACTGAACTTTGCTGAGAAACACAGGTAGTGAACTGGTTCCTACAGTCTAGGGAGAATTTAATTTTTCAGATGACACAATACATCAATGTCTTAATATCTTAATGGGAGCACCCAGGAAAATAGATCAACAGGATGAAAAAAGTTCCATCCAAAATTTTAAAAGTCAGGAAAATCTTTCTCCAGGGCTAACAGAGTCCCTCCTGCTTTGTTCTTATCTAAGCCTAGGAGACACAAACACAGTGAGAAGTGGGCAGAAGAACTTAGAGAAACACAACTAGGGGAATGGCTAAAGATAAGAAAACAGTGAAGAAACTTAAATTTAACTGACTCAAAGACCAAATATCTCTCTAAGATCAGGTAGAAGTAAATGATCTACAAGAAGAAGTTACTACCCCAAAATATTACAAGACAGGAAAAATATTTATTTTCAGTGTCTTAGGGAACATTTTCTGCCATGCTCCAATTTAAATTGTGAACCACAAACTAAATGAAATGCAAGTGGAGGCAAGCTATGGAATTCAAACAGAAAGCTGACTCCTTTGGAAAAGGAGAACAATTAAAGAGTTAAAATTTAACTAACAGTACAACACTTTGAGTTCCAAATATCTTTCTGAAGTTAAACAAGACAAGTGAACCTTAGGGAGAAAATAGTCCCCTCAACCTCCCCTGCCACATCTTACAAGGCAGGAAGATATTCCTGTTCACAGCTTAAGAGGGTTCCTTCCTTTTCCTTCTCAATCCAAGTAGGAAGCCTCAAGCACAGGCCATTAAATATAATCAAATTCTCTGAACCTTGCCACAGAAGAGGGGTTGTTGTTATGTGACAGAAGAGGGGAGAAAAACACAAATCCCTAGAAAATTTAAGTCAGACTTGGAAAACTTTTGGGGAAGTGTACCCTCCAATGGATTTTTGGGAAACAGAGAAGAAATAAGGAGAAAGAAAATAGGAAAAAAAGATTGTGAGCTCCTGAGCAACCACAGTATAACACTCAAATGCCTCAGATTCAAGAAAATAGTTTTAAGGTATACAAGAAGCCAAGAAAAAATGGCCCAATTAAAAGAAAAACAGGAAGAAATGGAAACTATTCCTGTGGAGGACAGGCTAGGGGGGGAATAGAGGACTTCCTGACAAAAATATTAAAAAATACTCAAAAAAGCAAGGGACACACAGAAAACCAACTATTGAGAGCAAGAAATGAAATGAGAAATTCAAATAATGTTAGAAAATGTTAAAAATAACCAAATAGAAATACTAGAAGCAATAAATAAAATTATAGAGTTGTAAAATTAAAGAGAAGACTACAACAGTAGATTTGAGCCAACAAAAGACAGAATAAGCAAACTGGAAGACATGGTTATTTAATATATGTCTCAAGAGAAACAAGAGAAAACAAAAAGAAAGAAAAGTGAATAAAGCCAAATGGAATTGTGGTACACAACTAAAATATTTAATGTTAGGGTTATAGGAATTGCAGAAAATGAATTAAAGGGATGGAAAGAATTTTCCAAATTACAAGGACAATTTCCCAGACCTGAGTAAGATATCAAGCCTGTAAATCCTGGAATCTATGCCAACCCCATGTAGAAGGAATATAACATAATGGGATCTACACCAAGCATATTGAAATAAAATGCTTAAAAATTAAGACAGCAAGAGGAAAAAAAAAAAGCACAGTATAATATATAAGGGGTGCTTGATAAGAATTAATGACAATTTTTCATCAGAAACCCCAGAGGCCAGGAGGGAATGGGATGATATATATAAAGTATTGAAGGAAAAACAATTGTACCAAGAATTCTTTGTCCAACAATGTTGTCATTCAAAAATGAGGATGAAATAAAAACACTTTGAAATAAACAAAATCTATGGAAATTTACTAACATTAGACTTGCTTTGCAAGAATTACTTTAGGTAGTTTTTCACTAGACAGAAAAAGAGCACTAGACAGGTACTAGAATTTGCATGTGGAAAAAAAAGAGAGCAAGATCTCTAATAAAAGTAACATCATGGGCTTACAAAAGGACTAATTGTATGAAATTTTTAGGTGTTAAACTTAGTAGTTAAATTCTACAACAATATTATATGGAATGTGCGATAAATAAATACAAATTTAACCTAACACACATAAGATATATAATGATGTAATTGATGGTACAACAATAGGATTGGGGAGACAGGAGCAAACTAGAAATAGATATTTAATATGTTAGCATTATATGTTTCTTGTTCTTTGTATGTTAAATATTAGAATCAAGCTAAAATAAGTTGGTGCAATTTTATGCTGTTAAATGTGGTAACTGTGTTAAATACTAAGAAAATATTTAGAATATATACACAGACTGAAGAAGGAATAAATCAAAACACATAAACAAACAAACAAAAAAAAAACTAATCATAGACAAAAAATGTGAGAGAAGTGTGAGACAAAACATACCAAAAAGATAATTAGCAAAATAAATGAAGTATGTTCTTCATTTTCAGTAATTACCTTAATTGCAAATGGTTCAAACTCCCCATTAAGGCAGAGAATTGTAGAATGGATTTATTTATTTATTTAAAGATACATTCTTATGCTATATGTAAGATATATATGTTAATCCCAAGGACCCAAACAGACTAAAAACAAAAGAATGAAAATGAATATTCCATGCATATCCAAAGAGTTCAGGGAAGAGCAAACTGATATCTGCCAAAATAGATTTTGAAAAAAAAATGTGTTATAAAAGATGAACAAGAAAATTAAATAATTATAAAAAGGGTTAATCCACCAAGAAGACATAACAGTTATAAACATTTCCACACCTAACATCAGAGCCCCCAAATATGAAAAAGTACTGGAAAATCCAAAAGAAACAAAAGATAATTCCACAATAATAGTTGAGGACTTCAATACATCACATCAATATTGGCCAGGATATCTAAAAAGAAGGTAAGTAAGGACATATAGGATTAATATAATAGTATAAAAAATCAATTGGATCTAACAGCCATATATATAACACTAGGAAGGTTGGGCAATCCTACTTCCGTAGTTATACTGCCTTGGAAACCCAAGGAGGGGTCGCTATGAGTCGGGGCTGACTCAACGGCAAACAACAACAACAACAACATACCCATCATCAGAACAATAAACATTTCAATCCTCTTAACATACATCATTCTCTAGGCTAGATCATATGGTAAGCCAAAAAAAATTATCATTTTATTTAATTAAATAATGCAAGGTATATCTTCTCCATACACAAAAGAATAATATTAGAAATTGATAACAAAATGAAAGTTATAAACACTAATACATGGGAATTAAACAACAAACCACCAAATAGCCAATGGATCAATTAAAAAAAAAGAAAAAGAAAAACAAAAATCCCTTGAGTTAAGTGAAAATGAAAAACCAATACTGAAACTAATAGACATGCTGAAAGCAGCCTTCAGCAGACAATTTACAACAATAAACACTTAAAAAAGAAGATCTGGAATAACCTGACAAATTAAGGAACAAGAGAAAGAAGAGGAAACTAAGCCTAAAGCTACTAGATGAAAGGTATTAATAAAGATTGTTGTTGTTATTTGCCGTTGCATCAGACCTGACTCATAGAGACCTCTCCTTAGGTTTTGAGGCAGTATCATTATGGAAGTAGATTGCCCAAGCTTCCTTTTGAGGAGTGGCTGGTCAGTTTGGACCTTCTGGTTAGCAGTCAAGTGCCTAAGAAAGATTAGAGCAAAAAAATGAAATTGAAAACAGAAACAAATAGAGGAAATCAACAAAACCCAAAGCTGGTTCTTTAAAAGAATCAATAATGTTGAAAAACTTTAAGCTAGACTGAGAAAGAGAAAATATGCAAATAATCAAAATAAGAAGTGAAAGTGGAGACATTACAACTGAGGTAATAGAAATTAAAATAATTATGACAGCATTCAAGTATCAACAAATTAAATAACCTATGTGAAATGGAAAATTCTTAGAAGCACACAACCTTCTTAAACACACCCAAGATTGAAGAGATTGGATCAGTAAACAAAAACTTCCCAACAACACAAAAGTCCAGGACAAATAACTTCACTGGGGAATTCTATCAAACATTTAGAAAATAATTGACACCAGTCTTGTTTAACTTTTCCAAAAGTTAGAGAAAAAAGAATAATTTTTAAATCATTCAATGAAGCCAACATCACCTTGATAACAAAAACAAACAAAGACATCACAAGAAAACTACAGATTAATATCCCATATGAACATAGTTGCAAATTCCTCAAGAAAATACTAGAAAATAGAATCAACAATATATTAAAGAATTATAAGTCATGATCTAGTGGGATTTATTCCAGGAATGCAAAGATGGTTCAACATTTAAAATCAATAAATGTAATATACCATATTAATTGAACAAAGGGAAAGAACCACATGTTCAAGTCCATTCATTCAGAATTGGTGTTTTATAATATCCAACACCCTTTCTTGATAAATATCCTTCAAAAAATGGTAATAGAAAGGAAGTTCTTCAATATGGTTAAGGGCATTTATGGAAAACCAACTATTTTTATTGTATTTAAATGGAAACATTGAGAGTTTTCATCTTGAAGTTAGGAACAAAATAAGACTGCCTACTCTAACCCCTCCTATTCAATATTGTACATGAAGTTCTAGCCAGTGCAATGAGACTAGAAAGAGATATAAAATTATCCAAATTTTAAAAAGTGAAATTTTTCTACTTATGAATGACATGATCACACATACAGAAAACCCCAACAAATCCACAAGAAGCTTTTAGAAGTGTTTAGCAAAGGAATAGAGGAATTTAGCAAAGTAGCAGGGTACAGATATAATCAAAAAGAAATAAGAATTCTATACATCAGTAATGAGAAAATTAGGAAAATATTTTAATTTACAATAGTATCTGTGAGAATAAAATACCTAGGAATAAATAACCAGGGATGTGAAGATTTATTCAATGAAAATTATAAAACAAGGCTGAAAAAGATTAACAACCTAAAAAAATGGAAATACATTCCATATTCATTTGAAGACTTAGTATTGTTAAAATGTCAATACTAACCTAATTGATCTATGTATTTAATGCTATCCAAGCAATCCCTTCAGTGTATTTTTTATCTTTTTTTTTTTTTCAGTTTTCTTTCACAAGTTGAAAAGACTTATTCTCAAGTTTATATGAAACAGCAAGAGGCCCTGGATAGCTAAAGCAATTTTGAAGGAGAAGATAAGTGGGACAACTCAATCTTCCTGATCTAAAAAGATATTATATAGTTACAGTGATCAAAACAGCCTGGTACTGATATAATATAGACACAACTAAGGGAATAACATATTCAGAATTAATCCCACATATCGTTGTGCAAATGATTTTTTTACAAGGTGCTAAATCCATTCCATGGGAAAGAAGACTTTCTTCAGTAAAAGAAGGTGGGGAGATTGGTTATCTACATGCAGAAATAGGAGCTCTGGTAACTTAGTGCCTAAGGCACTTGGCTGCTAACCAGAAGGCTGGAGGTTCAAACCCATCAGCCACTCCTCAGAAGGAAGGGTGGGCAATCTACTTCCATAGTGATACCGCCTCGGAAACCCAAGGAGGGTTCCCATTGAGTCAGGTCCACCAAATGGCACATAACAACAACAACAACAACATGCAGAAAAAAGAAACAGGATCAATGACTCATACCATACAAGAAAAACAATTCAAAATGGATTAATAACATAATAAATTTCTTAGAAGAAAACACAGGGGCAAGGTTGTTGGCCTAGCTTTTAACATTGGACTATCAGATATGATAACACAATACAAAAGCAAAAGACAAAAGACAGAAGGAAGGAAAGAAGGAAGCAAGAAAAAAAGGAAGGAAGGAAGGAAGGAAGGAAGGAAAGAAGGAAGGAAGGAAGCAAGGAAGGAAGGAAGGAAGGGAAAGACAGAAAGAAAGAGGAGCTCATAAATATTAACTACTTTTAATCAAAAGACTTTCCAACAAAAGTGAAAAGACAAGTTACAAATTGGACGAATATTTTCAGAAACCATATATCTGATAACCAGAAACCAAACCCACTACTATTGAGTTAATTCTGACTCATAGTGACCCCCATTAAGTTTCCAAGGCTGTAAATCTTTAAATGGTTTGCTTATCTTCTTCCCACAGAGCAGCTCGTGACCTTGAACTGCTGACCTTGGGGTTAGCAGCCGAATGTCTTACCCACTACATCACCAGACCTCCATATACCCAAAAAGAATCTAGTAATATACATTCTACCTCTGTTTGTTTTGTAGTGTTTAAGGTCTTTAAATTTTGCAAAGTTGTAATCAGCCATCCAAAATATAAATATTTTTCTCTATTCAATTGGACTAACAGAGGAAAAAGAAAAATCAGCTAAACAAACAAAAGACAGATCAAGTACTGGACAGAGGCCTGAATAGACATTTAAATGACCATCACACAAATGAAAATATGATCAAATTTTTTAGCCATCAGAGAGATGCAAATCAAAACCACAATGAAATCTAATTTCACTCCAAGTAGGATGATTACAATTTAAAAATAAAATAGAAATTTCCAAATGATGGTGAATATGTGGAGATATTGCAACATTTACCCATTGGTGGTGAGAATGCAAAATGGTACAGTTGTGAAAAACAATGTGACAGTTCCTCAAAAAACTAAAAAATGCAACAATGATATGGCCCAGCAATTTTATATTTAGGAATATAACCAAGGAACTTGGAAGCAGACACGCAAACACCAATGTTCATTGCAACACTATTCACTATAGCCAAAGGATAGAAAAACCCTTAATACCCATCAGTGGTTGAATGGAAAAATAAAATGTGGTACATGCATGCAATGAAATACTGTTTAGCCAGAAAGAGAAATGATGTGTGGATATATGCTATAACATGGATGGAGAAAGAGGACATTGTGCTATATGACTAAGTCAATCAAAAAAGGTGAATAGTATATGAACTCATTTACATAAAATGACAAGAAAAGGGAAATGTATAGAGATAAGTTTATTTTAACAGGAGTGGAAAGGAGGGGAACAGAAGAGTTATTGTTTAGGGAGCACTGAGTTTCTGTTCATGGTGATGGAAAAATTGCATTGATTGAAAGTAGTGGATGTACAACAACTGATTGGTGTAATTGTTATCAAATTATACAGCTGTAAAAAGTTGAATTGGCAAATGTACTGGTTATCTATCATCTATCTATTCATAGATAGACAGATAGATAGATAGACAGACAGACATAAATAGACAGCAATAACAAAAAGAGTAGCTCCTGGGGCTATATTTGTATGAGAGAACACCTCATACGACTTTGTTCATTGTTTTGCAAGTGTAAGATCAGGGTCTCATGGAGCATTCCAGTTAATTTGCTTAACATCATTTTCAATGCTTCTGTTCTACCTCTTTTTGTTTTGTAGTGTTTGTGGTCTTTAAAGCTTGCAAAGTTGTATTCAGCCATCCAAAATATATAAATTTTTCTCTATTCAATTGGACTAACAGAGAAAGAAGAAAAGTCAGGCATAGGAGGAGGAAACGGAATTTGTGGTTGACTGCCTCCGTGAATAACTGCCTTCTTTGCCCTGAAACTAGAAGAAATAGATGGTGTCTGGCTCCTGATACTGAACATTTTGAGCAAAAATACTAAAGAAGAATTTGCATAAAAAGGGGAAAACTATAAAACAAAATTTCAATAGTCATGAAATCCATATTTTCTAAAGTCACTGAAGCTAGATAAATCTCCAAAAGGACTGTTCTGAGGTGATATTTAACTGTAAAACCATAAACCAAAAATATCACCTGAGGGCTCCTTTATACCAAACTACAGTCTAGTTTAAGTCATATTACAACAAATGAATAAGTAGTAAAGAACATCCTGTATGAGCATCATGCTCTTTCAAGAATTTACTGTATGGTATCTAACTGATAACAGCACCAAAAAGTCACACAGGAACTTTAGGAGGAGGTGAGTTTATTTCAATGGGGGTTGGGGGGATCAAATAAGAATAGAAGGCTATGAATGGTTATATCATTTAAAGAATATAATCAATGTCTCTATATTGTACATGTAGAAACTCTTGAATTGGTATATGTTTTGATATGTATATTTTCAACAACAATAAAAATGAAATGTATAGATGAATGTCTTTTGTAAACTCAGAGAAAAAATTGTCTAGCATTTTACACTAAAACTTTGAAAGCCAGAACCTGTGTAAGGCAGAAACTTGCCAGACAAGGAAAACTCAAATCCTTTCCAGTAAGGCAAGCAATAACTCATTCCCTGCCAGCGAGTTGAATCCTACTCATAGAGACCTCTCCTTGGGTTTCTGAGGCCATATCTCTGTGAAAGTAGATTGGTCAGTCTTTCTTCAAAGGAGTGGCTGGTGAGTTTGAAGCACCAGCCTTCTGGTTAGCAGTCACATACATTAAGCAGTATGCCACCAGAACTCCCAGACAAGCAATAGAATAGTAGTAAGACTACATTTTATCAAAGGCAGAAAATTTACAAGACTGGAGAAGCAAGTCTTGCCTGTCTAGTTTTGGCTCTCACAGGTTTTACTGTAACAGCAAATGGAAAAAAAAAAAAAAAGACTGGAATAGCTGGATGTACATCAATATGTTCATCCGTCTATCTTGATTCTGTAATATACACACAGAGACACACATATACAATTAATATTAGGTAGAATTAATCATAAATGACAAAGCTATAAAGTTTCCAGAAGAAACGAGGGATAACTTTGTGATCTTGAGGGTCAAATAATTCTTAGAAAACAAAAAACCACACATAACAATAATACCCATAACAAATAACAAATTGGCTTTTATTGAGATTGAAAATTCCTGCTCATAAATAGTCCCTCTTAGTTTTTTTTTTTTTTTAAAGAAAATAACTACTCACATGTTGAGAGAAAATATGTGCAATACATATATCTAACGATATTTTTATATTTTATATTTATATATATATGTTTAAATTTGTGCAATTTAAAAATGAATAATGTCAACCAATGAAAACACAATCAAAATATTGAGCAGACATGTAAGATAAACAAATGGTTAATAAGCAAATGAAAAAGAGCTTATAAGCATTATTCATCAAGGAAACAAAATTAACATAACATTCAATAGATTTACTTAAAATAAATAGTTGACCATTAAATATTAGAATTAATATGGAACAGCCAGATTCTCACTCATCGCTTGCTTTGGCAGCAGATAAACTAAAAAAAAAAAAAAAAAAATGAAAATGTGGAATGATACAGATTTTCACACATTGCTGGACTACATAGCAAGAGATGATTTAAAATGTGGCCACTTTGGAAATGTGTTTGATAATTTGTTAGCAAGTTAATTGTCTATCTTTACTGTTACACAGAAATTCTGCTTTTAGGTACTTATAGTAGTGACATAAAAGTATAAGAGTACAAAAATTATTTTATTCAAATGGTCATAATACCTTTATTTATAATAGTAAAAAAATAGAAACAGTCATGATGTATAACAAGAGGTGAATGGGTTTACAAGCTTTATTAACACAATTAAATACTACACAATATAAATGAACATAGATTCATAGGTAAATCTAAAAGATATTGTATAGAATGAAGTAAGTCAGGCATCAAAAAAGTAAATACAATAAGATTAAATTATATGAAGTCCTACAAGAGTCAAAATCAACCTATGATTAATGAAATTAAATCAATGATTGTTTCTGAGATGTGAGTTAATGGCAAGAGGCATGGAGGATCTATTTTATGATCTACAGGAGCTATAGTTAAGCATGTGAATGCATTTGTCAAAATTGATATAACAGTACATATAAAATCTTTGCATTTCATAGCACATAAATTATGCATTTTTAAAAAGATACATTAATTATTTTTTCAAAGTTATTGACTAGATTGAGCTACATTTAATTAGCTTGTATTTAATTTCAGAAAAAGAGCAATGAAACAAAACTACACTGAAAATTTAACTATTACTTAAATTGTTACAAATCCACATATATAAATTTTTTAATATTCCTTCTCCCTATTCTTTCTTTTTTTTAATTGTGATTTGTGTGAAAATTTACAGAGCAAATTCACTTTCCATACAGCAGTTCATATACATTTTGTCTCATGACATTGACCACAGTTTTCCACAATGCAGCAGCCTCCCTCCCACTACCTCTGGACAGTCATCTCTTCCCTGTGTCCATCCCTCCCTGCTACCCTGTCCCAAGAGCTGTCTCCCTGTGCATAAACAGCCATTCTTTCTCCCATGATTGTTCTCTCCAAGGAATGTATCTACCTCAGGTAAATGTTCAACTCATATGGCTGTCTTTTGTTTGGCTGGAAGCCACAGGTGTGAGTTCAATTCCAGACCTGAATGGCAGCTAGGGACCACAGTCTCAGTGGTTACACCAGGCGCTATCAGAGCAACAAACCTGGTCCTCCTTTTTTTTCCCCCCCAAATTATTTTGAGATTTGTTCCACATTATTCTCCCTCTCTATCCAGGATTTCCTACATAGATCTCCCTCTGAGTGGTTGACAGTGCTAGTCAGGTACCATCTAGTATTTCTGGTCTCATAATTGTATAGGCTGTGGATCGCATGGTGTGCCAGTCACTGGGACTAATTCTTCCCATGAATCCTTGGTTTTCTTCATTCTTCTTTGCTCTAGATGAGGAGAGACCCATCATTGCATCTAAATGGCTGCTTGAAAGCTTTTAAGATGCCGGTCACTACTTGCCAAATTAGGAGCTGGAGCATGTTTTGTGTAGCACATTATACCAATTGAGCTTGATATCCTCTGTGATTATGGTCCCGAGCCCATAGATTCAACTACTTGGTCCCTCTGGGTAGCTGATTGTAACCAGGAAGTGACTACAACCTTGTCCCTTGTCAGCTCTACTATACATCTGGGAATTCAGATCATAAATAAACTTATAGAACCATTATCTGTCAACCCTATACATCGTTTTGGGTACACTCCCCATTTCATAGACATACCTAATATTTCAGCCTCTCCACCTATCTATCCAACCGTATATCCATGTTTGCCTTCACTGACAACACAGTACTGTATGTGCAAAAGTGTTCATCCTTCTTGTCTCTACCTCCCATGTACTTCTCTATGTCTTCCTCTTCCTCAATCCCACAATGTTGATCACTCACTTCTCTTCACTCAAATCAATACTCATGTCTACCTATCTGTCAGTGTTCCCTACCTTCCCACCCCCACCCCAGGTAACCAAGGAAGAAAATTTCCTTCCATAGATAAACCTTTCCTTGACTTTTACAATAATGGACTAATACAATATTTGTCTTCCTGTGATTGACTTATTTCACACAGCATAATGCCCTCCAAGTTCATCCATGTTATGCGGTGTTTGGCAGATTCAACACTGTTCTTTAGGGTTGCATAGTATTCCACTGTGTGTATGTACCAAAGTTTGGTTATCCATTTCTCAGTTGATGAACACTTAGGTTGTTTCCATCTTTGGGCTATTGTAAATAGTGCTGCAATAAACATGGGTGTGCATAAGTCTGTTCTTATCATGGCTCTTACTTCTTTAGGATACATACGTAGTAATGGAATGGCTGGGTCAAATGTTACTTCTAATTCCAACTTTTTAAGGAATTGCCATACTGCTTTCCACAGTGGTTGTACCAATTTACAGTTCCATAAGAGGTATATGAAAGTGCCAATCTCTCCACATCCTGGCCAGCCATTTGTTATTTTCTGTCTTGTTGAACTTTGCTACTAGTGCTAGAGCAAAATGGTATCACATTATTGTTTTGAGCATTTCTTCATATGTTTGTTGGCTGCCGGAATATCCTCCTTGGTGAAGTGTCCCTTCATGTCTTCTGCCCATTTTTTAATTGGATTATTTGTCTTTTTGTTATTGAGGTGTTGGAGTTTTCTATAAATTCTAGAGTTAAGTCCCTTGTCAGATATGTCATTGCCAAATATTTTCCCCAAATCTGTAGGTTCTATTTTGACTCTTTTGGAGAAGTCTTTGGAAGCACATAAAAATTTAATTTTTAGAAGTTTTAGAAGTTTCTCTTCTGCTGTTTGTGCATTTTGAGTTATGCTTGATAGTCTATTTATGCCATATATTATGGCCCTGATATTTGCCCTTAGTTTTTCCCTGAGGAACTCTATAATTTTAGGTTTCACATTTAAGTCTTTGATCCATCTGGAGTTAGTTTGTATGTATGGTGTGAAGTATATATCATGTTTCATTTTTTCTGCAAATAGATACCCAGTTTTGCCAGCACCATTTATTAAACAAACATTCTCTTCCCCATTTAATGGATTTTGGACCTTTGTCAAAGATCAGCTGACCTTTGGTTAATGGATCTATTTCTGGGTTCTCAATTCTATTCCATTGGTCTATGTGCCTGCCATTATACCAATACCAGGTAGTTTTGACTACTGTAGCTGTATAATAGGTTTTGAGATCTGGCAGCGTGAGACCTCCTACTTTGTTCTTTTTCGTCATAGTGCCTTGCTTATCTGAAGTCTCTTTCCTTTCCAAATAAAGTTAGTGATTGTTTTTTCCATATCCTTAAAGAATGTTAATGGGAGTGAATCGGGATTGCATTGAATGTATAGATTGCTTTGGGTAAAATTGACATTTTCACAATGTTCAATCTTCCTATCCATGAAGATTGAATGTTCTCCCATTTATGTAAATATCTTATGGTTTCTTGAAGTAGTTTTTTATAGTTTTTCCATTTATGTGAATCTCTTCAATTTATGTATGTTCTTCCATTTATGTTCTTCCATTTATGTAAATCTCTTATGTTCTTCCATTTATGTAAATCTCTTATGGTTTCTTGAAGTAGATTTTATACTTTTCTTCCTATAGGTTTTTGTTTCCCTTGTAAGATTTATTCCCAAGTATTTTATTTTTTTTTGGTAGCTATTGTAAATGGTATTGATTCCCTTATTTCTTTTTCAGCAATCTCTGTGCTGGTGTAGAGGAATCCAAATGATTTTTGGATGTGCATCTTATATCCTGCGATGATGCTAAATCTCTTGATTAGTTCCAGTACATTTTTGACTGAGTCTCTTGGGTTTCCTAGTTATAGGATCATATCATCACCAAATAGGGATAGTTTGAGTTCTTCCTTACCATTATGGATGCCTTTGTTTTTTGTTTCTTGCCTATTGCCCCTGACTATGATTTCCAGTACAACGTGGAATAGAAATGGTGATAGAGGGAATCCTTTTCTGGTTCCTGTTTGCAAGAGGAATGTTTTCAGTCTCTCTCCATTGAGAATAATGTTGCCTCTTAGTTTTGCATAGATGCCCTTTATTATGTTGAGGAATGTTCCTTCTATTCTTATTTTCCTGAGAGTTTTGATGAGGAATGGGTGTTGGATTTTATCAAATTCCTTTTCTGCATCAATTAATATGATCATGTGGTTCTTCTCCTTTGTTTTATTTATGTGGTGGATGACGTTGATAGTTTTTCTAATGTTGAACAATCCCTGCATACCTGATATGAAACCCACTTGGTCATAATGTATTATTTTTTGGATATGTTTTGGGAGTCTATTGTTTAGGATTTTGTTGAAGATTTTTCCATCTATATTCATGAGGGATATTGGTCTGTAGTTTTCCTTTTGAATGATGTCTTTGCCTGGTTTTGGTACCAAGGTTATGCTTGCTTCATAAAACAAGTTAGGGAAGATTTCATCCTTCTCTATGTTTGGAATAGTTTGAGTAGGAATGAGGTCAGTTCTTCTCTGAATGTTTGGTAGAATTCTCCAGTGAAACCATTTAGGCCAGGACTTTATTTCATTGGTAATTTTTTGATGACCTGTTCAATTTCTTCTTTTGCTATGGATCTGTTCAATTTCTTCTTTTGTTGTGGATCTGTTCAGCTTGCACAACCATCTGTGTTAGTTTAGGTAAGTGGTGTGTTTCTAAGAAATCTGTCCATTTCTTCCAGATTTTCAAACTTTTTAAAGTTCTTCTTACTATACTGATATTATCCTTTTTCTTTCAGTTGGTTCTGTTGTGGTATCACCCATTTTTTTTTTT
>NW_006921920.1:2097664-2098653 GCF_000298275.1 Orycteropus afer afer | reverse complement strand
CCTGTTCTAGAATTCCAATGACACATAGGTTATTCCTTTTGTTGACATCCCATATGAACTTTAGGCTTGCTTCATTTTGTATTGATCTTTTTTTCCAATTGTTCCCTTTCCAAAGTAGTATTCAGGTATTTGTCTTCAATCTCATTAATTCTGTCTTCCATTATATCAGTTTTATTCCTTTGCCCTTTTATTGTGTTATCTATTTCTGAAAATTTAGTATGAATCTTCTGGATTTCTATGTGTAGATTTAGAATCATTTCTAATTTTTCTTTATTTTGTCATTTTGTTCTTGTATTTTCTCCCAAAATTGTTCTAGTGTTTGTTCTGTGTTTTCCTTGGTCTGTCTCTCAATCCTTTAAAGATAGCTAAAGATAATTCTTTTAATTCCTTATCATAGAGTCCCAATGCTCCTTCATTCTCAGGAATGTGTTCTGGGTTTGTATTCTGCCACCTTGTTTCTAACACTTTATCTTGCTTATTTGTGTCAACCATAATGATCTGTTGTCTCCTAGACATCGAGGCATTATTGTAGTTAGATCTCTGTTAACTGTTTGTGAAGAACAGCCAAGGGTGATTCAAGCTCTTCTTGGTGGTTGTTTGTCATTGGCCCATTGGTAAAGAAGGAAGTGGTGGCTCTCAGTCAGTAAATGAAGCTTCAAGACATGTGGGTGTGGTTGTGTCATATGGGGACTGTTGCTGTCTTCCAGTCAGTTAGACAAAATAACAATTGAATAACCATAAAAAAAGTAAAAGCACATGGGCAAAAAATATACCATGTAATCACACAGGAACAATAACAAAAAAAAGAAAAAAGGGGAAAATAATAAATAAATAAATAAATAATCCTTCAATTTCTCGGGAGAGGACAATAAGGGAAAAAGGTAGAGAAGGAGTTTAATGAAGAAAAAAGTGGGAAAAACACAAAAAGAAAAACAAGGAATAGAGTTAACCATGACAAAGAAAGAAAGAAAGAAAAAAAAAAAAAAAAA
>NW_006921920.1:2078257-2096994 GCF_000298275.1 Orycteropus afer afer | reverse complement strand
GGGCAATCCTACTTCTGTAGTGATACTGCCTCGGAAACCCAAGGAGGGGTCGCTATGAGTCGGGGCCAACTCGACGGCACATAACAACAACAACACTTGGCAATATCCAAGCTGTCATGCCATCAGGACCGCTGCCAGACCACAGTTCCATATGTCTCTTTTTTGTGTTCTCATGCAAATTCTTCTGCTATTTGGAGTTTAGTTCGCTTCTATATCCTTTCCTGCAAGGCTCCTGGGTCCAGGATTATCTTCTGTATCTGCATTAATTGGTTCCCATTTTCTTTGTTGAACAGTGTCTGTGCAGTGTTTCTGCCTTTTCCACCATCTTACCAGAACTCCTTCTCCCTATTCTTGATAGGGCAATGGAAAAGGAATCTTTTAAACCAAGTCCAGTACTCAAATAAGGGTATGTAATTTTCTGGCTAAAGAAAATATATTCATGAAATATTATTAATGAAATTTATATATATAGCATATATACTTGATAGACTGGTGATATAAACCCACCAGCCACTCCTCAGAGGGAAGATTGGGCAATCTACTTCTTTAGAGATACTGCCTCTGAAATCCAAGGAGGGTTCACTCTGAATTGAATTGACTTGGTGGCAATGACTTTGGTTTGGTTTGGTATATATTTGATATGATACTCAGTTTCTAAATAAATATGTTTGACCAATCATAAAGTTAGAAGATAACTGAGAGGGGTAAATAACTGCTGAATAACAGCACTTCCCTTTTCCTAGGGGGCTAATAAAACACCCTGTTATATAGAAATATTTATATTTAGACACAAATCCCAAGTTTAAAAAGAAATTTCCAGTTACTGTCTGAACATAATGGTGAGGAAAGGAAAATGATAATGTGAGCATTTCATACACTCTTCACAAATTCTTACATGCACAATCTTCATTCAGCAGGAGTTTGAGGAAAGCAGGTGCTCTTTTTAAAAATGATACTGTCAAGGTCACTTCTTCTCCAGCATTCCGAAGAACTTGAACCTAAAAGTAAAATAAAATAAAACTTTTACCACTAACTTAATGTTTATAAAATTCCATATATGATAACCAAGAAATGAAATGATTAGTCATCTTATCCACCTACTGGCCAGGAACATTTTATGACAAATCCCAAACCAAAAAAAAACAAACCTACTGTTGCTGAGTCAATTCTGACTTATAGCAATCCTATCGAACCAGAGTAGACTAAACTCCAACTAGTAGAAGAACCTGCATGAAAACATCAATAAAGGCGATAAACAGAGCTGTGGACTGTTAGTGATCCTGACAGCATGGACAGCTTGGATATTGCCAAGTGGTGTTCAGACCTAAAAATCAGCCCTGCTGGACAGGGACTTCATGGAAGACTGCCCTGGTGGCTGTTGAATAAAAGAGAAAGCAGCCAAGAGGGAGAATGGCTGAGCTGTGGACATTTGCCTGTCTGGAGGGCACAGCCATTTTGAATATTTGCAAGTGTTTTGACCATTTTCCATATTAAAATGGCAGTTCTCTCAAATTCCAGCTACTTAGGAATAAGCTCCATTTGCTGGGTATCACAAGGACATTCTGGACACTGAGAAATGGAAAGGTGCAACATTAACTTATTATTCGTATTACTTATTCTACTTACCTCCCACACTCACTTGGTGAACAGACTCCCACTCACCTTCTGGGCCAGTAGGAAATCCATTCCAGTCTGAGTACTCTGATGGATCCTAGGTGCCCTGTACCACCCTGCCCAGATTTTTTTTTTTTAAAGTTTGTTTTTGTCTGTTTCAAAATAATAATTATTATCATTTCTTTTTTCATCCTATTACTATTCTTTCTTCTACCCTTCCCAGGTTCTAGTTTTCAGCTTTTTGTGTCTTCTCTTTTCCTCATTCCCATTTTTTCTCTTTTTTCTTTTTTGTGGTTCTTCCCAATTCTGGTTTTAGTGTTTTCATTTTCTCCATTTTTTTCTTCATTATTCTCCTACTCTCCTTCTTTTCTCGTATTCCTCCCTCCCCAGCTCCCCAGATATTGCAGGGGTTTTTTTCCCCCAACTAATGTTTTTCCTTTTTTCTGTTCATACATCTTTTGGCATTTTAAAATATTTCTTTAAATATTTCCTATAATTTATTGCCTTTCTTTTTTTCTTTTCTTTCTTTTTTCTCTTTTTGGTGAATATCCCTGTGTTTTTATGCAGGTTTTTTTTTTTTCCTCCACTTTTTTTTTGCTTTTTTGATAGATTTTTTTTTTTTTTTTGTCTGAGTAGGAGACAGCAAACATGTCCATATAACCCAACCACACCCACACCTCATGCAGCCCTACTTACTGAGTGAAGGCCACCACCGCCTTCTGCACCAACTGGCCAATGATACACAACCACCAATAAGAGCCTAACTCACCCTTAACTGCTCTTCACAAAGAGTTAACAGAGATCTTTGCAGCCACTCTTATTCTCTATCACATCTGACAGGAGAAGGTGGTGAGTGCATAAGTGCTGCCAATGGCAACTACTGAATAGAGAAGCACATTATTCTGCTTCCTCAGCTATATTCAGGGGAAAGAAGAAGAAGACGAAGAAGAAGAAGAAGAAGAAGAAGAAGAAGAAGAAGAAGAGGAGGAGGAAGAAAAGAAAATGAGGGTGAATCACTTTACCATACAATCTCCAGTTAAATATGAACACAACAATGTCACAATGTCTTGGAGACAACAGACTATGAAAGTTCACACAAAGAAGCAAGATAAAACGGGAGAAACAAAGGAGCAGGATAGAAACCAAGAACAAATCACTGAGGAAGAAGCAGCATTGGAACTCCCTGATAAGGAATTCAAAAGAATTATATTTAGGTACCTTCAATGGATTGAGAGACAGATCAAGAGAAACACTGACAAAATTGAGGAAAACACAGCAAAAATCCTATTACAACTTTGAAAGACAATACAAGAACAAACTGACAAAATAAATGAAACAATCAAAATGATACAAAATCTGCAGATAGAAATTCAGTAGATTAATAAAAAATTCCAAAAATAGATAACACTTTGGAAGGGAAAGGAGTAGAATTGAACCAATGGAAGACAGAATTAATGAGATTGAAGGCAAAACCTCAATACTTCTTTGGAAAGGGATCAATCAGAAAAAGATCAAAACAAAATGAAGAAAGCCTAAGATTCATGTGGACTACTATCCAAAGGAATAACCTATGTGTAGTCAGAATTACAGAACAGGAAGGGAAATATAAAACTAGAGAGAAAATTGTTCAAGATTTGTTTGAAGAAAATGTCCCTGATATGATGAAAGATGACAATGTTTCCATTCAGGAAGTCCAATGAACCCCAAACAGAATGGACCCCAAAAGAAAATCACCAATATATATCATCATCAAACTCACCAAAACCAAAGCAAAGAAAGAATCCTGAGAACGTCATAGGAAAAATTACCTAAAAAGGAAAACCAATAAGACTAAACTCTGATTTCTCAGAAGAAACCATGTAAGTGAGACGGCAATGGGATGGTATATATAAAATTATGAAAGAGAAAAATTTCCAACCAAGAACTATGTACCCAACAAAATTGTCCCTCAAATATGATGGTGAAATTAGGAACTTTCCAGATAACCAGAAATTAAGGGAATTTGCTAAAACCAGACTAACCATAAAAGAGATAATAAAGGGAGTACTTTGACCAGAGAACCAATAATAGCAAACAACTGACTATTAATACACAAGATGACATAACCCAGAAACCAACACAGCTATGGAAATATCAAAAGTAAAATAAGCTTACAAGATTGTAAACAGGGAACCAGAGAAATCAATTGGCAAATGAGAAGAACTACCAATCAAAAAGAGGGAAAAAATAATGTAGTTACAGAATTTCAAAATGGTGATGAATTGAAGAGAGTTGCAAGATAGAATGGACTGTTCTAAACTTAGGGAGAAAATTATAAATCACAGAGTAACTTCAATGAAAAATGATAAACTTTCACATCACAATAAAAAAAGACAAGAAGCACAAATATCTAGCAAATACTAAACAACAGGAACAAAAGAAATGATAACATGATTTATAAACAAAATGAGCTCAGCACAGAAAATTATATGGAACAAAGAAGCCAGGAACACCACAAGAAAACATAAAACAAAATGAGAGCAACAAATTCATATTTATAGATAATTTTTCTGAATGTCAATGGTTAAATGCACCACTCAAGAGAGGGAGAGTTGCAGAATAGATAAGAAAACATAACCCATCAGTATATTGTCTACAAGAGACACACTTTAAAGACAAAGAAAAAATAGACTAAAAATCGAAGGTTGAAAAAAGATATATCAAGCAAATGGGAACCAAAAAAGAGTAGAAGTGGCAATATTGCTGGCAATACTGATAAAATTGACGTTAAAACAAAAACCACTGTAAGAGACAAGGAAGGACATTACATAGTGATTAAAAGATCAATCAAACAAGAATATATAATGATAAAATTATCTATGGACCCAAAGAAAGAGCCCCAAAATACATAGAACAGACTTTAACGGAATTGAAAAGGCAAATAGAAAACTCCACAGTTATAGTAGGAGGCTTTAATACACCACTTTCAATGAAAGATAGAACAACTAGAAAGAAACTGAAAAAAGATGCAGAAGAACTAAATAATTGTTGTTGTCATGTGCTCTCAAGTCGGACCCGACGCATAGCAATCCCTTCTTGCATTTCTGAGGCAGTATCACTATAGAGGTAGATTGTCCAACCTTTCTTCTGAGGAGTGGCTTGTGGGTTTGAACCACCAGCCTTCTGGTTAGCAGTCAAGTGCCCTATGCACTTCCAGAGCTCCTACTTTCAATGAAAGATAGAACTGAAAACTCAAAAAAGATGCAGAAGAACTAAACAATACAATCCATCAACTTGACTTTATAGACATCTACAGAGCACTTCACCCAACAATAGCAAAATGTTTCTTCTTTTCCAGTGCGTATGGAACCTTCTCCATGATAGACCATAGGTTAGACCATAATGCAAGTCCTAATAAATTTAAAATCATTGAAATACAGAAAAACATCTTCTCAGATCACAATGCTATAAAATTGGAAATCAACAATAGGAAGAGCAACAGAAAAAAAGAGAAAATACATGGAAACTGAAAAACCCTCCTTAAGAAAAACTAGGTAATAGAAGAAATAAAAAATGAAATTAAAAATATTATTTGAATCAAATGAGAATGAAAATACAACATACCATTATCTCTGGGTCACAGCAAAAGAAGTGATCAGAAGTCAATTTATAGTAATAAATTTAAAAAAAAAAAAAAAAGAAGAAGAAGAAGAAAGGACCAAAGTCAACATCTTGAACAAACATTTCCAAAAAATTAGAAAAAGAAAAGCAAGAATAGTCTACAGAAGAAAGAAAATAATAAAGATCTGAGCAGAAATAAATGAAAGATACAATAGAAAGACAATAGAAAAAATAAACAAGATCACAGTTTTTTTTTTTTTTTTTTTTTTTTTAAGATTAAAACATTGACAAACCACTGGCAAATTTAACAAATGAGGGAGAGAACACAAATAACACAAATAAGAAACAGATTGGGTGAATCACAACAGAACCAACTAAAATAAAAAAGAAAATATTGGGATACTATTAAGGACTTCACTCCAACAACTTTGAAAATGTAGAAGAAATGGCTAGATTTCTAGAAACATGCTACTTACCTAAACTAACACAACTGAGGTGGAAAAGTTGAATGGACCCATAACAAAAGAAGAAGAAATTGAACAGGTCTTTAAAAAAATTACCAAGAAAAGAAGTCCTGGCCCAGACATTTTCACTGGAGAATTCTACCAAATGTTCAGAGAACTGACACCAATCCTGCTCAAACTATTCCAGAATATAGAGAAGGATGGAATTCTCTCAAAGTCATTGTGTGAAGCAAGCATAACCTTGCTAAAAAATGCAGGCAGAGACATCAATAAAAGTGAAACTACAGACCAATAACCCTCATGAAAATAGACACAAACATCTTCAACAAAATCTGAGACAATAGATTCCAACAATATATGAAAAAAAAATAAAATCATGACTAAGTGGTGTTTATATCAGGTATGCAAGGATGGGTCAGCATTAGAAAAATCATCAACATCATATCCATCACATAAATAAAACAAAGGAAAAGAAACACACAATCATATCAATTGATGCAGAAAAAGCATGTGATAAAATCCAACACCCATTTTTAATCAAAATTATCAGCAAAATAGGAATAGAAGGAACATTCCTTAACCTAATAAGGGGCATACATGCAAAGCCAACAGCCAACATTATTCTTAATGGAGATAGACTGAAACCATTCCACTTGCGAACAGGAACCAGGCAAGGCTGCCCTCTATCACCACTTCTATTCAACATTGTACTGGAAGTCCTAGCCAGGGCAGTAAGGCAAGAAAGGGAAATCAAAGGCATCCAGATTGGTAAGGAAGAAGTCAAACTATCCCTATTTGCTGATGATATGATCCTATACCTAGAAAACCAAAGACTCTGTAAAAAAAAAAAAAAACCTACTGAAACTAATTGAGACATTTAGCATAGTGGCAGGATACAAGATTAACATACAGAAATCAGCTGGATTCCTCTACACTAGCAAAGAGATTGCTGAAAAAGAAATAAGGAAATCAATACCATTTACAACAGGTACCAAAAACATCAATTTCCTCCAAGAAAAATAGGGGCAAATTAGAACAACAGTGCAACACACTGCCTTCGAGTTGGGTCTGATCAATAGCGACACGTCCTTGGATTTTCCCAGGCAGTTTCACTATGGAGGTAGATTGCCTAACCTTCCTTCTGAGGAGTGGCTGATGAGTTTGAACAGTCAGGCTTCTGGTTAGCAGTCAAATTTCTTAGGCAAATTAGGAGCCCTAATATATGGCATAAATAGACTATCAAGCATAACCCAAAATACACAAAGAGCAGAAGATAACTTAGATGAATGAGACATTCTTAAAATTAAAATTTTTATGTGCTTCCAAAGACTTCTTCAAAAGAGTCAAAAGAAAACCTACAAATTGGGGAGAAAAAAAATTTGGGAATGACATATCTGACAATGGGCTTATCTTTAACATGTATAGAAAACTCCAACATATCAACAACAAAATGACAAATAATCCAATTAAAAATGGACAGAGGCATGAATAGACACTTCACCAAAGAGGATACTTGGGTGGCCAACAACCATATGAAGAAATGCTCACAATCATTAGCCATTAGAGAGATACAAATCAAAACAATGAGATACCATCTTGCCCCAGCACTAATAGCAAATTTCAACAAGATAAAATAACAAGTGCAGGCAAGGATGTGGAGAAATTGGGATTCTCATAAACTGCTGCTAGGACTGTCAAATAATATAACCACTGTTGAAAACAGTATGCCAATTCCTTACAAAGTTGGAATTAGAAATACCATTTGAACCAGAAATTCCATTACTAGGTTATGTATCCTAAAGAAGTGAGAGCCAGGACAAGAAATAATATATGCACACCCACGTTCATCAGAGCACTATTAACAATACCAAAAAGATGGAAACAATCTCAGTACCTGTCAACAGAACAATGGGTAACCAAACTATGTTACATACACACAATGGAATACTATGTAAGCCTAAAGAACAATGTAGAATCTGCAAAACACAACATAACATGGATGAACTTGGAGGACTGTTGGGGACCAAGAAAAAGACTCCCAAAAGAACATGATTGCAAGGCACATGTTCTAATTACAGTGAAGAGATGACAAGGCCTCTCTTGTGATTGAGTGTTTGCTTTTAGAGATGGCAAGGTCTCTCTCACTGTTAAATACTTAATTGTCAAAACATCAAATAATAAAAGTAAGTTTTTTTCCTCCATTTTTTTTTTTTATCTTATTGGGATATTTCATACTTTGTATCACTGTGTCCTAGTAAACATTTATCGTTTTACACTCCTTATTCCTGAGGAGATTTCTGTGATTGTTTTAATGACCACCTGTTGTCCTTGAGCACGCAGAGGAGTAAAACTTTAGTTCTGTAGAGAATAAGCTGATTATATGACTTTCAAAACTAATGACGTAATCATGTACAAACATATAAATAAAGTAGAACAAAGGCATCAGGGGTCGTTCCCGCAGAACATGCAGGGTGTCCGCCTGGCCTCTGTTCCTGTAAAATAATAATAAAGAAAACCATTAATCCTTTCATGTCACTTCATTTCGTGACCTGTGCGGTTTTGCCGGCCGGGGCAATTGGCAACCGAACAGGGACGTGGAGTGGATTGGCAGCAGCGCTAGAGAGGACACCCCACTTGAAGAAAAGTGGAACTCCGTACGAGAAAAGAAAAAGGGTGAGTGTGGTGAATTAAATAAATCTTCTTTAAGCCAGGCTAACATGGGGGATTCAGAATTTCATGAAAGAGATCGTTATATTTCTGTTCTTAAAACATTAGTTCAAGCTAGAAGTTTTTCAGTGTTTAAAAAGGAATTCTGGTAGCATAGTGCTGAAGGCATTTGACGGCTAACCAGAAGGCTGGCGGTTCAAACCTACCAGCCACTCCTCAGAAGGAACGTTGGGCAATCCTACTGCTGTAGTTATACTGCCTTGGAAACCCAAGGAATGATCACTATGAGTCAGGGCCACTCGACGGCAAATAACAACAACAACAAAAAGGAGTTAGAGGAATTTTTGCAACGTGTAGATCACTGTTGCTCTTGGTTTCCTCTGGAAAGAACCATTGAATTAACAGTTTGGGAGAACATCAGTCAACAAATAAATAAGCATTTAAAAGAATGTGGGCCGGATGATTTTACAGAATGTATATTTTCTATTTGGAGTATCTTAAAACTGTGTTTAGAATTAGATAAGGGAATAAGTGTGGGCATAGATCCTAAAGTGGGAAAGGAGAAAAATGTAGATACAGATTAAAAATTAAAAGAGTTAAAATTACAAGAAGAAATAGTTAAACAGAAGTTAGAAACTGAACCCTCAGAAGTTAAGGAAGAGAAGTTATATCCTTCTTTAAATCCATCTTTAAGTCAGACAAAAGCTTTTTTAAATCCTTTTTTAAATCAGACTGTTTCAACTGCAACTGTGCTTGCTAACACTTGCTCTCCTCCACCTTTTAACCTTTTCCCTCCCTCGGGGAGGCAATGTAACTGTTTATCATCTACGGTGCCTCCTTTATCACCTATATAAGCTATGGTGCAAAAGGCGAGGGCCATGGATGAGGACATTCCATTAGAATTAAAACATGTTTTTTTTTTTTTCCTTAACAGAATACATAAATCAGCAGTCTAATCAACAGATGTGAGAACATAAAACATTTTCTTTTAAAACTCTTAAAGATTTGAAACAAGCTGCTGCTACCTATGGGCCAACAGCACCGTTTATAAAAACCTTAATAAAAACCATTGCTCAAAAAGTTTTGTGCCCTTATGATTGGTATATGCTGGCTAAAACTGCATTAGAAAGAGGAGATAATTGATTCAGAGGCTAGGGCTTTTGGTTACACCCAGCCAAAGGCCCAAGGCTGTATGCCTAAAATGGGTAGGTTATCAAGGTAAAGAGATGGACCTGGAATGTTTTTAAAAAGATTATGTGTTTTGGATTATGTGTTTATCTAAATGTACTATGGTTATTAAATGTTCTCATACTTGCTTGTACATTAGAAATGATTATGGGGTATGTGGATAACAGCGTGTAAGTCTGCCTTTAGCCAATATTTGATTGGATGTGTTAAAAGGGGAAATAGAATTTGGCCAGAAGAAACACAGGCTTTTGTTTCAAACTCTGTGTGTTGATCTTAGGTAGAAAACCTGAGCCCCACACAGTACTACTGATGAAATAGAAGATTTATATTTGAATAAGGACCTGAAGGAAAAAAAAAAAAAATGACTGTTTAAATTTTTGAATTTCAAGCAAGCAGATAGGCTTTGGGTACATCAAAGCAGGAAAGACATGGTCCATGAGAGAAACCCCTTCGAGGACTAAAGGTTAAAAGAAGCCAGTGAGTAGTGAACTTTTATGTTACTTGCTTGTGACCACCTGAGTGGAAATGGGGGAAGTGCAGCAAAGAAGAAATGGGCTGAGTTTGGTCCTCTTTAACCTAGGCCATGGAGGCTGGGGATGAGAGGAAGGGCTGGCTGGTCTGAAGTACAAGCATTTGTGAACCTACGGGCATTGAGATAGTCCTTAAGGACTGAAGATGTGAGAGAAGGTGCTGGCTGGTCTGAAGTGAAGGGAACAGTGTGACTCCCAAACTTGGCAGCTGGTACCCATGACCTCGATGGGATGGCTAGTGCTGAGCTGACCAGAACCTGACCAAATGAAGAGGAAGATGTTTGACACTGAGCTGGTGTTAAGTTGCTGCAATTTGATGGCTTGAGCTGGGCTGGACTTTGCTTGTTTATGGATCCAGATGCCTGAAGTTTCCAAGTAGAACAGAAGATTCTCCAGAGAGAAAGAACAATGCTTGTCTCCTCAGAGTACTAGTTTGATAGAGATGGGCAAATTAGAGATTGACTATTTAAAATTGGGGGAGATAAAGGCATGAAGTAGCTTGTTTACATGCTTTCATGGGTGTGGTTGATCTTAAACTAATGGTGAAAGGGATGTTAATTTTTGAAGTATAAATGGTATAATGGCTAGAAAAGCCAGGGGGTGGCTTGTGGTGTAGTAAATGGTGGAATTTGCTGTGAGTAACTGAGGAGCTCCTGATTGTAAAAGTTATCCACCTGGGGTGTTTCTATTGGGAACAACACAAAGTAATGTTCTGGGAAGTTTGCTCTCTTTCAGGTGCTTAGAATTCTGATGCTATGATTGGCTAGTTTGGCCACACTGCCAGGCTCAAAAGGAGGCCTCCTAGAGTCAGAACTATCTCTGACTGCTGGCTGAGAAGGATGTACTGCTGAAAGAGACATGCACTCCTGGGAAAGAGACACAAGAGACACACATTGCTGAGAGAGACACCGAGGGACATGCCCTGCCTGGAGAGAGAATGTGAGAGAATGTTGGCTGAGAGACGGTGGGCTGAGAAAGACTGAGCGTTTTTCCTGGGCTTGGATTGTAGCCTGTTGCTTTCCTGATGAGTCCCATGGTCTGTGTGGCCATTGCAGTGAATTGTCGAGCCCAGTAGAGGTGTGGTGGGTACTGCAGGAGGAACAGTTGGTGTCAAGTTTGGTGAAAGGTCTGGAGGAAGGTAGCCTCACAGTAATGGGCCTTGAGCTACTGATAGTGATTCAGTTTTCCTCTTGTGGGTTAGAGGAGGTAAGAAGATATGGCTTCCCTGCCCCTTTAACAACCCCAATCAAGTTGTAAACACTATATTTAATGAATTTAAGAAACTTAACCCTTTGGAAAATATTGCTACTTTTCTATACCACCTTTTACCACATGTTGTAATGTTTTTAATTGCATTATTTGTTATTCTTTGGGTTCTAATATTAATATCTCAAGTAATTCAGTCTTTGACTAAAGAAGTACACCTACTGCATTTTAAAAAATAAAAAAGGAGGATATGTTGGGGACCAAGAAAAAGACTCCCAAAAGAACATGATTGCAAGGCACATGTTCTAATTACAATGAAGAGATGACAAGGTCTCTCTTGTGATTTAATGTTTGCTTTTATAGATGGCAAGGTGTCTCTCTTAAGTATCTGTTAAATACTTAATTGGCAAAACATCAAAGTATTAAACTTAGATGTTATTCCCCATGTTTTTTATCTTATTGGGATGTTTCATACTTTGTGTCACTGTGTCCTAGTAAACATTTATCGTTTTACACTCCTTATTCCTGAGGAGATTTCTGGATTGTTTTAATGACCACCCATAGTCCTTGAGCACATAGAGGAGTAAAACTTTAGCTCTGTGGAGACTAAGCTGATTGTATGACTTTCAAAACTAATGACATAGTCATGTACAAACATATAAATAAAGTAGAAAAAAGGCATCAGGGGTCACTCTTGCAAAACATACAGGGCATCCTCCTGGTCCCCATTCCTATAAAATAATAATAAAGAAAACCACTAATCCTTTCATGTCACTTCATTCTGTAACCTGTGCGGTTTTGCCAGGTGTGGCAGAGGACATATTGCTGAGTGAAATAAGTTAATCACAGAAGGAGAAATATTTTATTAGTCTGTTATTGTAAAAAGTGAAGGAAAATATTGTATATGGAAAGAAATTTTCTTTGTTGGTTACCAGGGGTGGGAAGGGAGGGGAGGGAACACTGCTGGAGAGTTGGAGAAAAATACTGATTTGGGTGAAGAGAAGGACAATGTACTCAAATATGAGTGATCAACACAGTGGCATTGAGGAAGAGGAAGGTGTAGAGAGGTTCATGAGAGGTAAGGACAACAAAGATGGACCCTTTTGCACATACAGTACTGCATTGTCAGTGAAGGCAAACACTGATATATGAGTGGATGGGTGGGTGAACAGGCTGAACTATTAGGTATGTGTATGCAGGGGGAAGTGTGCCCATGACCATGTGTTGGGTTGGCAGAAAATGTTCTCCAAGTGTAGGTTCTTTAAGAATTCCCAGGTATATTGTATACCTTATAAGGGACAAGTTTGTAGTCGCTTCTTGGCCACAGCCAACTACCCAGAGGAAGCAAATAGTTGGACCTGTGGGCTCAGAACCATGATTACAGGGGACATTGAGTTCAATTGGCATAACATATTACACAAAATCATAGTTCCACATCCTACTTTGGCAAGTAGTGACTGGGATCTTAAAACCTCGCAAGCAGCCATCTACATGCAACAATGGGCCTCTTTTCATCCAGAGAAACAAAGAATGAAGAAATCCAGACATGCATGGAAAAAATTAGTTTGAGTGACAGGTGCACCATGTGATCCTCAGCCTATATAACTATGAGACCAGAAAAACTAGATGGTGCATGGCTAGCACTGTCAACCACTCAGAGTGGGATCTATCTAGGAGATCCTAGATAGAGTGGGAGAATAATGTGGCACAAAACTCAAAGTCATTAAAAAAAAAAAAAAAAGAATAGAAAAAAAAAGGGGGACCAGTTTTGCTGGTCTGATAGAGCCTTTTGAAACCCCTGAGACTATGGCCCTGTTCTGATTACCTAGTGCCTCTCTGACAAGAATAAATCACAAATGGGATGGGTTTAATAAACAAGAGTTTATTCTTATAATTTGGAGGCTTTAAGTCTGAGTTCAAAATGCCAGGCTCTAGGGGCTGTGTGAGAGGCCCTCAGCCTTGAGCTTCAGCTCTGTCTGTTGCTCCTGGCCTACTGAAGCTAGAGGCATCTCTTCACTCTGCCAGCTACTGGCTGCTGAGGCTAACAAGCCCAAGATAGACAAATAAAATGGCACAGTTTCAATGTTACCAAATCACACCACAGGCCATTCATTCAAGTACACTGTAAGTGTCAAGGTCAGCAGAGTATGGCAGGCTGCTGATCAATGACATGGCTACATGCAGGTTCCAAGCTTGCCATGAGCTAGAGACTATCCCCAAGGTTTCCTCTTATTTACGGGAAGCAGACCACATCCCAAGGGCAGCTACTCAGCTGCTTGTGGTAGATCGCACTGTGGAGATGATTGCCTGTCTCATCATGGGGAATAACTAACACCAGGTACCCATCCACTCAACCAGGCCCAGCCAAGTTGACACACAAATGTTAAACCAGGCCCCTAGCTGCCCTTCAAGTCTGGAACTGAACCCACCTCTATGGCTTCCAGCCAAACAAAATTCAGGCATATGAGCTGAATATTTATATTAGGTAATACACTCCTTGGAGTGATCAATCATGGAAGAATAGAAGGGTTGTGTATGCACAAAGAGACAGCTCAGGGAGCAGGAGTACATGGGAGGGAAGGACACAGGGAAGAATGGCTATGGGGAGGAAGTGGGAAGAGATATGCTGCATTGTGGGAGATTAGAGTCAATGTTATGAGACAAAGTGTATGTGAACTGCTGTATGGAAGTTGAATTTCCTCTGTAAACTTTCACCCAAATCACAATAAAAAGTTTTTTAAAAAATGGAAATTGTAAACGCCAAAAAATACAATATCAGGGACAAAAAAATAAATAAAAAATACATGATGGATTGCCTCAATAATATAGTAGAGATATGAAAGAAAAGAATCAGGGCAGTGAAACTATGATACTATCAATTGTGGATTTATCAAACCCATAGGACTGAACAAAACAAATTATGAATCCTAACACAAAATATGGATCTTAGTGAATAAAAATATATTGATATTGGTTCATCAATTTCAATAAATGTACTACAAAAGTAAATATCAGCAATAGGAGAAGCAATGTTTAAAGGAATGGGAGGTGTATGGGAAGAGTACTTTCTGTGCAGTTCTGTAAGCTAAAAGTGCTCTAAAAATGTAAGTCTACTAAAATCACACATACACAAACTGAATAAAAAGGAAATAACAATAATAAAAATATATTTATAATAATAATAATAATAATAATAACAATAATAAAAAATGTATGGGTTATAGGTATCCATTCATTGTCCAGCTCTTGAGTTGTGGTGTTGGTGAAGAATACTGATAGTACCAAAGACTTCCAAAAGAACTAGCAAATCTATACTGGAGGAAGTGCAGCCACAATGCTCCTTGGAAGCAAGAATGGCCAGACTTCATTTGACACACTTTGGTCGTATTGTCAAAAAAGACCATTCTCTGGAGAATGATAGTGTGCTTGGTAAAATGAAGGGTCAATGAAAAAGGGGAAGGCCCTCAATGAGATGGACTGACACAGTGGCTACAATGATGGAATCAGACATAGTGGGCATTATGAGGCTGGCACGGGACCGGGTGGTGTTTCATTCTGTTGTGCATGGGGTCGCTATGGATCGGAGTCAACTTGATGGGACCTAACAACAACAATGACAATTGTATATCTAAGGGAGAAGTAAAAAAATAAAAATCTTGAAGTAGATTTCACAAGTTATAAAATGTCAACTAATTTTTTTTTTTACTACAAATACAAATACAAAACTATATAAATTCTTCACTACTTCTCTGTAAGTTTGTCATACTGTGGTGGCTTGCATTATTACTGTGAGGCTGAAGGTGATGCAACAGGTATTTCTAATAACAGCAGAGTCACTCACAATGGACAGATTTCAAAAGAACTTGTAGACTAAGACAGACTGGGAATAAAGATGGAGCCATCCACTTCTTAAAGAACTAGCCAGTGAAAACATTATGAATAGTTATGAAACACTGTCTAATATATTACTGGACAACTTTATGAATAGCCCTAAAACATTGTCTGATATACTTTCAGAAGATGAGGCTCTGAGGTCAGAAGTCACTCAAAACATGACTAGGGAAGAGCTGCCTCCTTAAAGCAGAGAGAACCTTAATGACGTGGATGGAATAAACCTTTTGGGACCTCCATTTGTTGATGGGTATGACTCGAGTGGGAAGAAACAGCTGCAAACATCCATTAATAATTAGAATGTGGAATGTAAGAAGAAGTATGGATGTAGGAAAATTGGATGTTGTCAAAAGTGAAATGGAATACATAAAGATTGATATCCTAGGCATTAGTGAGATGAAATGGACTGGTTTTGGCCATTTTGAATCAGACAATCGCATGATCTACTACACAGGGAATGACAAATTGAAAAGGAATGGCATTATATTCATCCTTAGAAATATGTTTCAATATCTATTCTGAAGTACAATGCTGTAAGTAATAGGATAATATCCATATACCTACAAGGAAGATCAGTTAACACTACTATTAAATAAATTTGTGCACCAACCACTAGAACCAAAGATGAGGATATTGAAGATTTGTACCAAATTCTGCAGTTTGAAATTGACCAAACATGAAATCGAGATGTGTTGATTATTACTGCTGATTGGAATGTCAAATTTGGAAACAAGGCAGAATTACTGGGAGTTCACTCTCAAGATCATATGATAGAATTTTGCAAAACCAATGACTTATTTATTGCAAATACCTTTTCTCAACAAAAACAGTGACTATACACATGACACTCACCAGACAGAATACACAGATATCAGATCGATTACATCTGTGGAAATAGGCCATGGAGAAGTTTAATATCTTCAGCCAAAACAAGGCCTGGAATTGACAGTGGAACTGAGCATCAATTCCTCATAAGCAAGTTCAAGTTGAAGCTGAAGAAAATTAAAACAAGTCCATGAGGGCCAAAACATGAGCTTGATTATATCCCACCTGAATTTAGAGACCATCTGTAGAATAGATTTGATGCATTGAACACCAGTGTCCGAAAACCAGATGAATTGTGGGATGAAATCAAGAACATCATACATGAAGATGGCAGAAGGTCATTAAAAGGACAGGAAATGAAGGAAAGACCAAAATGGATATCAGAAGTGACTCTGAAACATGTTCTTGAGTGGAGAGTAGCTAAAGCAAATGGAAGAAATGACAAGATAAAAGAGTTGAACTGAAGATTTCAAAGAGCAGCTTGAAAGCAAAAAGTCAGCTATTATAATGAAATGTTCAAAGACCTGAGTAAGAAAACCAAAAGAGAAGAACATGTTTGACACTTCTCAAGCTGAGAAAATTGAAGAAAAAATGTAAGCCTCAAGTTGCAATATTGAAAGTCTATGGGCAAAATACTGAATGATGCAGGAAGCAGCAAACGAAGATGGGAGGAATACACACAGAATCACGGTACAAAAAATAATTGGTTTTCAATTATGTCAAGAGGTGGCATATGATCAAGAACCAATGGTATAGAAGGAAGAAGTTGAAGCTGCACTGAAGGAATTGGAGAAAAACAAGGCTCCAGGAATTGATGGAGTACCCAATGAGATATTTCAACTAATGGATGCTGCACTGGAGGCACTTACTCATCTATGCCAAGAAATTTGGAAGACAGCACCTAGACAACGGATTGGAAGAGGTCCATCTTTGTACCCATCCCAAAGAATGGTGATCCATTAGAATGTGGTAAATATCAAACAATATCGTAAATATCACACACAAATAAAATTTTGCTGAAGATAATTAAAAAATAGTTTCAGGAGTATACTGACAGGGAACTTCCATAATTGCAAGTTTGATTGAGGAGAGGATGTGGAATGAGGGATATCATTGCTGATGTCAGATGGATCTTGGCTGAAAGCAAAGGATACTGGAAAGATGTTTACTTGTGTTTTATTGACTATGTAAAAACATTCAACTTCATGGATCATAACAAATTATGGATAACAATGTGAAGAATGGGAATTCCAAAACACTTAATTTTGCTCATGAGGAACCTGTACATAGACCAGGAGGCTGTCATTCAGACAGAACAAGGAGATACCATATGGTTTAAAATCAGGAAGGCAGTGAATCAGAGTTGTATCCTTTCACCATATGTATTCAATCTGTATGTTAAGCAAACAATCTAAGAAGCTGTACTATATGAAGAAGAATGTAGCATCAGGATTAGAGGAAGACTCATTAACCATCTGAGATGTGCAGATGACACAACCTTGCTTGCTGAAAGTGAGGATGACTTGAAGCACTTACTGATGAAGATTAAAAACTAGAGTACCTAGTATGGATTACACCTCAATATAAAGAAAACAAAAATCCTTACAAATGGAGCAAAATAAACAACATGACAGAAAAGATTGAAGTTGTCAAAGATTTCATATGACTTGTTTCCACAATCAACACCAGTGGAAGCAGTAGTCAAGAAATCAGAAAATGTATTGCACCAGGCAAATCTGCTGCAAAAGAACTCTTTAAAGTGCTGAAGGGCAAACATGTCTCTTTGAAGACTCAGTGCACTTAACCCAACCATGGTGTTTTAAATTCCCTCAGGAAGCTTGAAAATGAATAAGGAAGACCAAAGAAGTGTAGATGCTTTTGAGTCGTGATGTTGGTTAAGAATACTGTAAGTACCAAAGACTGCATGAAGAATGAACAAATTTGTCCTGGAAGAAGTACAGATGCAATGCTTCTTGGAAGTGAGAATGTCGGATTATATCTCACCTACTTTAGTCATGTTGTCAGAATGAACCATTCTCTGGAGATGGATATCATGCTTGGTAACATGGAGGGTCAGCAGAAAAGGGGAAAGCCCTCAACGAGATGGATTGAAACAGTAGCTGCAATGATAGGCTCAAGTATACCAAGGATTGTGAGGCTGCCTCAGGACTGGGTGGTGTTTTTTTCTGTTGTACATAGAGTCCCGGTGACTTGTAGCTGACTTTGCGGCACATAACAACAAGAACAACAACATATAATTTCTAGTAACATTGGAGAAAATCTTCAGGACCTACTGTTGATTGAAATGTTATTAAACATGACACCAAAACATTACTCATAAAAGTGACAAATGATCAATTGGATTTCTTATAAATAAATAAATATATCATTTTACCAAAAAGCCTGTAAAAAGATGAAATAATTAAGTTTATGTAGGAGAAAATATGAAACAGCAGATCATTATCTAGAATACAGGTAGTCCCAGGGTTAGGAATATCTCACCAATAGATAACTTGCCCTAAAATGTTATATAAATTTGTCCTCATTTTGAAAGAACTGAACCCACTCCTACTAGCAGTGAATTAGTCATCAAAATCACCTTCACTTGCTGCATGCGTGTAGCATTTAAATCATTGAAAAGGCTTCAAATATTTTCTTGGAGCTCTGGTAGCATAGTGGCTAAGGCACTTGACTGCTAACCAGAAGGCTGGCAGTTCAAACCCACCAGCCACTCCTTGGAAGGAAGGTTGGG
>NW_006921920.1:2074726-2078157 GCF_000298275.1 Orycteropus afer afer | reverse complement strand
AACAGGAGCTCTGGTAGCATAGTGGCTAAGGCACTTGACTGCTAACCAGAAGGCTGGCAGTTCAAACCCACCAGCCACTCCTTGGAAGGAAGGTTGGGCATTCCTACTTCTGTAGTGACACTGCCTTGGAAACCCAAGGAGGGGTCGTTATGAGTTGGGGCCGACTCGACGGCAAACAACAACAACAAGCATAAATAAATATATAAATAAACCACTTATGTCAAATGAATTCCATTTCATAATGACCCTGTAGGATACAACAGAACTGCCCCATAGGTTTTCAGGGTTACAAATCTATACAGAAGTAGACTGCTATATCTTTCTCATTCTGAATTACTGGTTGGTTTGAACCACTGACCTTTTGGTAAGCAGCCAAGTGCAAAACCACTGGGCCACCAGAGCTTCATTTCCTTAAACAAAAATAACGTTAAATAAGAGCCATATGTTCTTGTTTCAATTTACTTACAGACTTGACTAATGACACACTTAGGAAGAATCTCACTCAGTACCTGGGGACTGCCTTTATATAAAGAAACATTCAAACTTAACAGCATAAATCAATACTTAAATTAGAAAATTGTCACAAGCCATAAATAGACATCTTGCTCAAAATGATATTCAAATGGCAAAAAAATAACTAGAAAAAGATGTTCAATAACATTGGGAAATGCAAATTAAGACCACGTTGATGTATCACTCCACACATATTAGAACTTATATATAAAAAAAAGAACAATGATAATACCAAAATCAAATGACAGGATGTGGAAAAACTAGATCTCTCATTCATGGAGTAAAATAGTACAGTTACTCTGAAAAAGAGCTTAGCATTTTCTTCCAAAAAAATTAATTAATTAAAGGTATACATGACTTAAAAATTACATTATTGTACATTTATCCCAAACACATAAAAACTAATGCCTGTAAACAGAAAACAAAACAAAAAAACCCTGTACACACTTTTTCATGTTATTGTTGTTAGTTGCCTTGAAGTCACTGCAAATCATGCTAATTTTGTATTTAATAGATATAAATGTTGCCTAGTCCTGAACCTTATCTATGATCGTTGATATGTTTGAGACCATTGCTCTGGTTATTGCATCAATCATCTCTTGAGTGTTTTTTTTTTTTTTTTTTTTTTAATATTGTCTGACTCTACATTAGCACACATGATATCCTTTTATAGCTTTTGGTCTTTCTTGTTGGCAAGTCCAAAGTAAGTGAATCAAAGTCATTAAGCAAGTTGACTTCTGAAAAAAAAATGTATTAGGATATAATCATTGGGGAAAACTGGGTGATGGGGCACAGGACTTTTCTGTAATACTATGCTTCTTCCTGTGAATATGTAATTATTTCAAAATAAGATGTTAAAGAAAAGACCTGAATCAAAATTCTATAGATTAAAAACTTCAATGTATGAAATGAAAAATTTATTGTACTGATTCAATAGAAAATCATGTACCATAGAATAAAATATTAAGGAGTTCTGGTGATGCAATGCTGAAAGCATTTGACCACTACCAGAAGGTTGGTGATTCAAACCCACCATCTGCAGAAAGAAGATGGGGCAATCTATGTCCATAAAGATTTATCACCCCAGAAACCCAATGTGGGTCATTATGAATAAAATATTAGTTAATTTAATATACAACAAAATAAATAATACCAAATGAAACACAAAAAGAAAAGATTTTTCTTCCCAAAAAGAAACAGCGTAAGAGTGGGATGTAGGTCAAAATCAGGAGGCCTAATCTATTTTCAATTGTAATCCTTGAGTCACAGGAGAGAGAGAGTAATAAAAAAAATAATAATAATTGAAGAAAAATTTGTCAAATGTTTCCCAAATTTGTTAAATATTAAATTCTACATATCAAACTGATCCACAAACCTAAAGTGTAATAGGCATGAAAATATCTACAGAAAAAGCATACAATAATTACAATTCATGAAACAGGATGCAAAGATAAAATCTTATAACTAACTGGAGAAAAAGACTTACTATGTCTGCAGGACAAAGATAAAAAATAATAGATCAATTATTGAAGAAAATTCAATAGAAATTAAATAAAAGGAACATATTTAAAGTATTGATGACAAAAACAAAAACAAATATCGCCAATCTATAATTCTACACCTGGCAAAAATGTATTTCAGAAATGAATGCAAAATTGGAGGTGCCAGTAAGATGGAAGAATAGGCAAACAAACTACACAGACCCTCTTCAACAAAGAAGAGAGGAACCAATTAAAACAGATACAGAATATAATCTTGGAACCCTGAGGTTTGAAAGGAAGGATGCAGAAGTAGACTAAACTCCAACTACTAGAAGAATCTGCATGAAAACACAGAAAAGGGAGGCATACAGAACTGCAGTCTGTCAGTGACCCTGATGGCACGAACCACTTGGATATTTTCAAGTGGTGTAAGGACCTAAGAATTAACCTAAAAATTAGCCCTGCTAGCCAGGGCTGTATGGTGGACTGAACTGGTGGCCAGTGATTAAAAGAGGAAGCAGCAAATATGGAGACGGGCTGAGTTATGGACTTTTGGTTGTCCAGAAGGTGCAGCCATTTTGAATGTTTACAAGTGGTTTGACCATTTTGGATATTTAAAGAAACAGTATTATCTCAGATTCCAGTGACCTAGGAATAGGCTCCACTTGCCAGGAACCACAAGGACATTCTGGACTTGAATGACTGGAAAGTTAGAGATCTAAATACAACAATATCACAATGTCTCAGAGAAAACAGACCTTCACAGTCCACACAAAGAAGCAAGATAAAGTGGTAAAAACAAGGGAGCAGGATATAGTACCAGAAAACATCCCTGAGGAATAAGCAGCATTGGAACACCCTGATATGGAATTCAAAAGAACTACATTTAGGTATCTTCAAAGGATTGAGAGACAGATCAAGGAAGACACTGACAAAATTAAGGAAAACACAGACAAAACCCTAGAAAATTTTCAGAAGAAAATACAAGAACAAAACGATAACATAAATGAAAAATTAGAAATGATGCAAAATCTACAAAGTGAAATCCAGAAGATTAACATTAAATTTTCAGAAATAGATGACACATTGAAAGGGCAAAGAAGTAGAATCTATTCAATGGAAGACAGAATTAATGGAATTGAAGAAAAATACCTGAATACTTTTTGGAAAGGGAAAAAAAAAAAAAAATTAAAAAAATGAAGAAAGCCTAAGGATCATGTGGAATACCATCAAAAGGAATACCAAGGGGCATCAGAGGGACAACATTCACATTGAGGTAATACAGGACAGACAGGAGTGCATAACTATGAGGAGCACAGGAGGAGGGTTACTGGGCAGGGAAGGGAGGAGATTGCGTTAGGTTTGGGCATGGTAAATGGGGAGTGAAACTAAATGTACACATAACACTGAGAGTAAAACAAACCCTTAAAATAAAAA
>NW_006921920.1:2063342-2073748 GCF_000298275.1 Orycteropus afer afer | reverse complement strand
CACAATTCATAAACATAATGAGCTCAGCACAGAAGATTACATGGATCAAAGAAACCAGTGACACCATGACAAAACACATAACAAAATGACAGAAACCAATTCATACTTGTCGATAATTACACTGAATGTCAATTGATGAAATGCACCATTCAAGATATGGAGAGTTGAAGAATAGATAAGAAAACATAATCCATCAATAAGGTGTTTACAAGAGACACACCTTAGAGACAAAGACCAAAATAGACTAAAAATCAAAGGTTAGAAAAGATATATCAAGCAAATGCCACAAAATGAAACAAAAAAACAGTAATGGTAATATTAATTTCTGATAAGATTGACTTTAAGACAAAAGCCACCATACGGGACAAGGAAGGCATTATATAATGATTAAAGGATCAATTGAACAAGAAAATATAACCATAATAAATATCTATGGACCCAATGAAAGAGCCCCAAAACACATAAATCAGACTATAAAAGAGTTGAAAAGACAAACAGATGACTCCACTGTCATCGTTGTTGTTGTTGTTATGTGCCATGGAGTAGGAGATTTAATACACTTTCAATGAAAGATAGAAAAACTGGAAAGGAACTTAACAAAGATGCAGAAGAGCTAAACAATACAATCCAATAACTTGACCTTATAGAATGTACAATGACAGACACATAGACCAATGGAATAGAATTGAGAACCCAGAAATAAATCCATCAACCTATGATCAGGTACTCTTTGACAAAGGGCAAGAATCCATTAAATGAGGAAAAGATTGTCTGTTTAACAAATGATGCTGGCAAAACTGGATATCATTTGCAGAAAAATGAAACAAAATCTGTACTTCACACCATACACAAATACTGACTCCAGATGAATCAAAGACTTAAAAGTGAAACCTAAAACCATAAAGTTCCTCAAGGAAATACTAGAGGTAAATTTAGGGGCTCTAATATATGGCATAAATAGACTATCAAGCATAACCCAAAATGCACAAACAGCAGAAGAGAAACTAGATGAATGGGACCTTATAAAAATTAAATTTTTATGTACTTCCAAAGACTTCTCCAAAGAGTCAAAAGAGAACCTACAGATTGGGGAAAAAACAAATGGCAATAACATATCTGACAAGGGACTTATGTCTAGAATTGATAGGAAACTCCATCTCAACAACAAAAAGACAAATAGTCCAATTAACAAATGGGCAGAAGACATGAATAGACTCTTCACCAAAGAAGATATTCAGGCAGCCAAAAAACATATGAAGAAATGGTCACGTTCATTAGCCATTAGAGAGATGCAAATCAAAACAACAATGTGATACCACCTTGGACCATCACTAGTAGCAAAGTTCAACAAGACAGAAAATAACTAACACTGGGGAGGATGTGGAGATATTTGGACTCTCATACACTGCTGGTGGGACTGTCAAATGATACAACCACTGTGAAAAACAGTATGATGATTCCTTAACAAGCTGGAATTAGAAATACCATTTGACCCAGCAATCCCATTAGTAGGTATATATCCTAAAGAAGTGAGAGCCAAGACAAAAACAGATATAAGCAGATTCATGTTCATCAAACCACTATTTACAATAGCCTAAAGATGGAAAAAACTTGCGTGCCCATCAATAGAAGAATGGATAACCAAACTATGTTACATATACACAATGGAACACTATGCAACACTAAAGAATAACACAGAATCTGCAATACACCACATAACATGGATGAACTAGAAGGACATTATGCTGAGTGAAATAAGTCAATCATAGAAGGACAAGTATTGTGTTAGTGCATTACTGTAAAAAGTCAAGGAAAGGTTTATATATGGGAGGAAATTTTCTTTTTGATTACCAGGGGTGGGAGGGTAAGGGAGGGAACATTGTTAGGGAGGTAGAGACAAGTTTTAATTTGGGTGAAGAGAAAGCTAATGTACCAAATGTGAGTGATCAACATGATGACATTGAGGAAGAGGAAGGCATAGAAAGTGCAGGCAAGGTACAGACAACAAAGATGAACCCTTTTGCACATACAGTACTGAGTTGTCATTGAAGGCAAACGTTGATATAGAGGTGGATAGATGGGTACACAGTCTGAAATATTATATATGCTTATGCAGGGGTCAGTGTGCCCAAGACAACATATAGCATTGACAGAAATTTTCCTACAGATGTATTTGTGTGTTCTGTGAAATTTCCCAGGTATATAGAGCTGACAAAAGGCAAGGTTGTTGTCACTTCTTCACCACAGCCAGCTACCTGGAGGGAGCAAATAGTTGAACATTTGGCCTCAGGACCATGGTCACAGGGGACGTCAAGCTCAACTGGCATAACATACTATACAAAACATTGTTCCACATCCTACTTTGGCGAATAGTGAATAGGATCTTAAAAGCTTGCAAGCAGCCATCTAGATGCAATGATGGGTCTCTCTCTGTCCAGAGCAAAGAAGAATGAAGAAAACCACAGATGCATGGAAAAAATTAGTTCAAGTAACTGGTATAGGCAATCCTCAGTCTATATGACTATAAGACTGGAAGAACTAAATGGTGCCCTGCTACCACTGTCCAACACTCAGTGGGTGATCTGCATAGGAGATCCTGGATAGAGTGAGAGAAAAATGTGGAGCAAAACTCAAAATCATTTGGGAAAAAAAAACAGGACCAAGTTTGGTGGTCTGACAGAGCTGGATGGAACCACTAAGACTATGGCCAGTAGCTGCCCTTCAAGTCTGGAATTGAACCCACTTCTGTGACTGCCAGCCAAACAAAAGACAGGTATGTGAACTGAACATTTACATTACGTAGATACACTCCTCATATGAATAATCACCTCGTATGCATGTGAGAGCCGGGAAATGAATAAGAAAGACCGAAGTAGAGTTAATGCTTTTGAGTTGTTGTGCTGGCAAAGAATGCTGAAGGTACCGTGGACTGCCAAAAGAACTAACAGATCTCTCCTGGAGGAAGTGCAGCAGAGATGCTCCTTGGAAGTGAGGATGGCCAGACTTTGCCTCACCTACTTTGGTCATGTTGTCAGAGGGGACTATTCCCTGGAGAAGGATGTCATGCTTGGTAAGGTGGAGGGTCGACGAAAGAGGGGAAGGCCTTCGATGAGTTGGATTGACACAGTGGCTGCAACAATGGGCACAAGTATAGCAAAAATCATGGAGCTGGTGCAGGATCAGACAGTGTTTCGTTCTGCTGTGCATGGGGTCACTACGAGTCAGAAATGACTTGACGGCACCTAACAACAACAACAGATACACTCCTTGGAGAGATCAGTCTTGAGGGAATAGTAAGGCTATGTATGCACAAGGTGACACCAAATGGGGAGAAGTGCATGGGAGGGAAGGACACAGGGAAGAGATAACTATAGGAAGGAAGTGGAAAGGGAGCTGTTGCATTGTGGGAAATTGTAGTCAATGTCATGAGACAAAGTGTATGTGAGCTGCTGTATGTGAATTTGCTCTCTAAACTTTCACCCAAATCACAATAAAAAAAAAAAAAAGAATGTAAAATAAATTTTATACTAGACACAGATAAGCTGAAATAATTAATCACATAAAGAACCACCATTGTTGTTCTTGATTTTAGTTGCCATTGAGTTGGCACTGATTCATAGCAACACTTTTTTACACTAGAACAAAATACTGCCTGGTCCTGGGCTGTCCTCACACACCTTGTTATACATGAGCCAATCATTGCATCTACTGTGCATCACATTGAGGGTCTTCCTCTTCTTCATTGACCCTCTACTTTATCAAGAATGACATCTTTCTCCAGTGAATGGTCCCTTATGACAACATGACCATAGTAGGTGAGATGAAGTCTGGCCATTCTTGCTTCCAGCTGTATTTTTTCCAGAACTGATTTGTTTGTTCTTCAGGTTGTTGTTGTTGTTATGTGCCATCAAGTGGGACTCATAGCAACCACTCCTTGGGTTTCCAAAGTGGTATCACTACGGAAGCAGATTGCCTAACCTTCCTTCTTAGGAGTGGCTGGTGGGTTTGAACTGCTGGTCTTCTGTTTAGTAGTCTAATGCCTTAGTCCCTATGCTACCAGAGCTTCTCAGGTAGTCCATGGTTTTTTTAGTATTGTTAGTCAACACTGCAATTCAAAGGTATCAACTCATCTTTGTTCCTACTTATTCATTGTCCAGCTTTCACATGCATATGAGGTGATTGAAAATATCATGGCTTATATTAGGCAAACTTAAGTCTTCAAAGTGATATTTTAGCTTCATGACACTTTATAGAGATCTTTTGCAGCAGATTTGCCTAATGCAATACATTGATTTCTTGGCTATTGTTTGTATGGGCATTGATTGTGGGTCCAAGTAAAATGAAATCCTTGACAAAATTAAGCTTTTCTCCATTGACCATGACATTGCTTATTGGTCCAGTTGTGAGGATTTTTGTTTACTTTATGTTGAGGTATAATCATACTGAAGACTGTAGTCTTTGATCTTCATCAGTAACTTCAACTCCTCTTCGCTTTCAGCAAGCAAGGTTGTACCAACTGCATATTGCAGGTTGTTATTGAGACTTCCTCCAATCTTGATGTCACATTCTTCTTCATATAGCTCAGCTCCTAACATTATTTGAATAAGTATGGTAAAAGGATACAATCCTGACGTACACCTTCCCTAATTTTGAACCATGCAATGTCCCATTGTTCCACAGCCTCTTGTCCTATGTACAGACTCCTCATGAGCACAATTAAGTGTTCTGGATTTCCCATTATTCCCAATGTTGTCCATAATTTGTTGTGATCCTCACAGTCAAATGACTTTACATAGTCAATAAAACACAGATAAACATCTTTCTGGTATTTTATTTTAACTAATGTTTAGGTTACTTCATGTTGCTTTAACAAACAAGAGCTTCTTCTCTTAACAGTTTGGAAGGCTAGAAATTTGAGTTTAAAGTGCCAGGCAGTAGGGGTTTGGTGAAGGCCCCTCGACCTTGGGCTTTAGCTCTCCCTCTTACTATGGCCCACTGAAGCTAGAGGCTTTTCTTCACTCAGGAAGCTACTGGTTTCTGAGGGTGACATTCCCAATGTTGATAAATAAAATGGCACAGTCCCAATATTACCAAAACACAAGGCAAACCATTGATTCAAATCCAGAAAAAGTCTCAAAACTGGCAGGACAAATGGCAGGCTGCTGAAGAGTACAGTGACTCAGTTACATGCAGGGTTCTTTCTTCTTATATTGGAAGCAACCCACATTCCTAAAGCAGCTACTCAGCTGCTCCAGTAGATTCCACCATGGAGTTAATTACCAAACTCACCATGGGGAATAACTACATCCAGCTGCCCAGCCACTCAAAACCAGGCCTATCCAAGTTGACACATAACCTTAACTACCACAGCTAATATCCATCTGACATCAGCAGTTTATTCCTTGTTTCACATCCTCTCTTGAAGTCAGCTTGCATTTCTGGCAGTTCCCTGTCAAAATACTGCTTCACCCATTTTTTTAATTATCTTCAGCTAGATTTTATTTGTGTGTGATATTAATGCTATTATAATATCCACATTTTGTTTGATAACCTTTCTTTGGAATTGGCACAAATATCAATCTTTTCCAGTAAGTTGTCCATGTAGCTGGCTTTCAAATTTCTTGGCATAAATGAGTAAGCACCTCCAGTGCTTCATCCTTTTATTGAAACATCTCAAAAGGTATTCTGTCAATTGCTGGATCCTTGTTTGTCGCTATTTCCTTCAGTGAAACTTGGACTTCTTCCTTTAATACCATTGGTTCTTGATTATATGCTATCTACTGAAATAATTGGACATTGACCAGTTAATTTTGATTCAGTGATGCTTCTTGCATCATTCAATATTTTCCCCATAGAATCCTTCATTATTGCAAGTCAAGTCTTGAATTTTTCCATAAGATCTTTCAGCTTGAGAAACGTGGAGTGTGTTCTTCTCTGTTAGTATTCTCACTCTAGGATTTTGCACATTTCATTCTAATAATTTACTTTGTTTTCTAGAGCTGAAATCTTCTGTTCAGCCCTTTGATTTCAGCATTTCTTCCTTTTGCTTTAATTGCTCTATATTCAAGATTGGCAAGAAAAACAGTTGTTGTTTTAAGGTGCCGTTGAGTCATCTCCAACTCATAATAACCCTATGCACAGGAGAACAAAACACCACCTGGTCCTGAGCCAGTTTCATGATTCTTGCTACACTTGAGGCCATCGCCACTGCCACCATGTCAATCCATCTTGTTGATGGCCTTCCCCTCTTTCATCAACCCTCCACCTTACCAAGAATGACATCCTTCTCCAGGGAATGGTCCCTTCTGACAACATAACCAAAGTAGGTGACATGAAGTCTGGTCATTCTCACCTCCAAGGAGCATTCTGGCTGCACTTCCTCCAGGAGAGATCTGTTAGTTCTTTTAGCAGTCCATGGTAATTTCAGCATTCTTCACCAACACCACAGCTCAAAAGCATCACTTCTTCTTTGGTCTTCCTTATACATTGTCCAGCTCTCACATGCATATGAGGCGATTGAAAATACCATGGCTTGTGTCAGGCACACCTTCGTCCTCAGGGAGACATCTTTGCTCTTCAGCACTTGAAAGAGGTCCTTTGCAGCCTATTTGCCCAGTGATATATGTTGTCTGATATCGTGATTGCTGCTTCCATCAGTGTGGATTGTAGAAGCATGCAATGTGAAGCCTTTGACAATTTCAATCTTTTCTCCATTTATCATAATGCTGTTTATAGGTCCAGTTGTGAGGATTTTTGTTTTCTTTATATTGAGATGTAATCCATACTGCAGACTGAATTCTTCAATCTTCATTAGTAAATGCTTCAAGTCATCTTCTTGAAGCAAGTCACTTTCAGCAAGCAAAGTTGTGTCATGATCATATCACAGGTTGTTAATGTTCTTCCTCCACTCTTGATGCCACGTTCTTCTTCATATAGTCCTGCTTTTCATATTATTTGTTCATCATATAGATTGAATAAGTATGGTGAAAGGATACAACCTTGATGCACTCCCTTCTTGATTTTAAACCATTCAGTGTTCCCTTGTATTTGAATGTCAGGTTCCTGGTCTTTATACAGGTTCCACATGAGTACTATTAAGTGTTCTAGAATTTTCATGCTTCTCAAAGTTATCCACAATTCATTACGATCCACATAATCAACTGCTTTTGCATAGTAATGAAACACAAGTAAACATCTTTCTGGTATTATTTGCTTTGAGCCAAGATCCATCTGCCTCATCAATGATATCCTTCATTCCACATCCTCTTCTGAATCCAGCTTGTATTTCTGGAAGTTCTCTGTTAATATACTGCTGCAACTGTTTTTGAATTATTTTCAGTAATATTTTACTTCATGCAATATTAATAACATTGTTAGATAATTTCCACATTCTGTGATATCACCTTTCTTTGGAAGGGGTACAAATATGGATCTCTTCCACTCAGTTGCCCAGGTAGCTGTCTTCCAAATCTCTTGACGTAACTGAGTGAGTGCCTCCAGCCAGGCATCTGTTTTTTGAAATATCTCAATGGATATTCCATCAATTGCTGGAGCCTTCTTCTTTGCCAATTCTTTCAGTGAAATATTAAAGATATTGAAGGAAGAAGTCAAAGCTGCACTGAAAGGAAAATCAGAGGGGAAAGGAAAAGAAAGCCAGGGCATCAAGGATAGAGTGAGGAAGCGATAAAGGGATCCAGGTAAGGGGAAGGACCTAGGCCCCACCCTCCAAAATCAGCAGTAAAAGTGGAGAGGAAAGGAAAGGAAAGCTATGGTGTCCAGGACAGAGTAAGCAAGTGACAGGAATCTAGGAAAGGGGTGGGTGGAGAGGTTTTGAACAGCTAAAGGAGACAAACTTGTCTGTCATTTTGTTGTACTGTGGTGGCATGTTGCTGTGAGGCTTGAGGCTGTGCTGCCGATGTTTCAAAAACCAGTGGAGTTGTGCATGGTGCACAGGTTTTACTGTGACTAGCAACCTGAGACAGACTAGGAAAAAGGAAGAGGTCATCCACTCCTCAAAGAATTGGCCAAGGAAAAGTTTATGAATAGCAGAGAAACACTGTCTCTTACATTACCAGACAACTATATGAATAGCCCAGAAACACCACCTGATACAGTTCAGGAGAACAAGTCACTTAGGTTGGAAGGCTTTCAAAATATGACTGGGAAAGGGCTGCATCATCAGAGTAGAACCAACCTTACTGATATGGATAAAGTAAAGCTTTGGAGACCTCTGTTTGCTAAGGTGACATGACTCAAATTGAGAAGAAACAGCCACAAGCATCTTTTAATAATCAGAACATGGAATGCACAAAGTATGAATCTAGGAAAATTGGAAGTTGTCAAAAATGAAATGGAAGGCATAAAGATTGATATCCTAGGCATTAGTGAGCTGAAGTGGACTGGTTATGGCCATTTTGAATCAGACAACCATATTACCTACTATTCCAACAATGACAACTTGAAGAGGAATGGCGTGGCATTCATCATCACAAAGTAAATTTCAAGATCAGGCCTGAAATACAGTGCTATTGGTGATAGGATAAGATCCATACACTTATAAGAAAGACTAGTTAATATGACTATTATTCAAATGTATGCATCAAACACCAAAGCAAAAGATGAGGAAATTGAAGAATTTTATCAGCTTCTACAGTCTGAAATTGACCAAACATGCAATCAGGATGTGTTAATTATCACTGGTGACTGGAATGCAAAATTTGGAAACAAAGAAGAATCAGCAGTAGTTGGAAAATTTGGCCTTGCTGATAGAAATAATGCTGGAGGTCACATGATAGAATTTTGCAAGACCAATGACTTATTCATTGTAAATACCTTTTTTCAACAACATAAGTGGAAGCAGTACACATGGACTTTGCCAGATGGAATATGCAGGAATCAGATTGACTACATCTGTGGTAAGAGGAGATGGAAAAACTCAATATCTTCTGCCAAAACCAGGCCAGGAGCTGATTATGGACAGACCATCAACTGCTCATATTCAAGTTCAACTTGAAGTTGAAGACAATTAAAACAAGTTCACAAGAACCAAAGTATGATCTTGAATATACCTCTCCTGAATTTAGAGACCATCTAATGAATAGATTTTATTCATTGAACATCAATGACCAAAACTCGGAAGAATTGTGGGATGACATCAAGATCATCATCCATGAAGAAAGCAAGAGGTCATTAAAAATATGAGAAAAAAAAAGAAAAAGAAAAAAAAAAAAAAGAATGACAGAAGAGACTCTGAAGCTTGTCCCTGAGTGGAGAGTAGCCAAAGCAAATGGAAGAACTGACAAGATAAAAGAGCTGAACAGAAGATGTCAAAGAGCAGCCTGAGCAGACAAACCCAATTACTATAACGAAATGTGAAAAGACTTGGAGTTAGAAAACCAAAAGGGAAGAACACATTTGGCATTTCTCAAGCTGAAAGAACTGAAGAAAAAATTAAGCCTCAAGTTCAATATTGAAAGATTTTATGAGAAAACTATTGAATGATGCAGGAAGTATCAAGAGAAAATGGAAGGAATACACAGAGTCACTGTATCAAAAATAATTGGTTGATGATCATCCATTTCAGGAGGGGGCATATGATCAAGAACCAATGGTATTGAAGGAAGAAGTCAAAGCTGCACGGAAGGAACTGATGAAGAACAAGGCTCCAAGAATTGATGGAATACCCATTAAGATGTTTCAACAAACAGACACCTGGCTGGAGGCACTCACTCAGCTATGCCAAGAGATTTGGAAGACAGCTACCTGAGCAACTGAGTGGAAGAGATCCATATTTGTACCCATTCCAAAGAAAGGTGATCCCACAGAATGTGGAAATTATCAAACAATATCATTAATATCTCATTCAAGTAAAATCTTGCTAACGATAAGTCAAAAACAGTTGCAGCAGTATATTGACAAAACTTCCAGAAATACAAGCTGGATTCAGAAGAGGACGTGGAATGAGGGATATCACTGCTGATGTCAGATAGATCTTGGCTGAAAGCAAAGAACACCAGAAAGGTGTTTACTTGTGTTTAATTGACTATGCAAAGGTATTTGATTGTGCAGATCCTGACAAATTATGGGTAATATTTAGAACAGGAATTCCAGAACACTTAATTGTACTCATAAGGAACCTGTTCATAGACCAGGAGGCTGTCATTCAAACACAAGGGAACACTACATGGTTTAAAATCAAGAAGGGAGTGCATCAGGGTTGTATCCTTTCACCATAATTATTCAATCTATATGTTGAGCAAATATCCAAAAAAAGCAGGGCTATATGAAGAATGACAAATTATGGATAACATTGAGAAGAATGGGAATTCCCGAGCACTTGATTGTACTCATGAGGAATCTGTACCTTGACCAGGAGGCTGTTGTTCGAACAGAACAAGGGGACACTA
>NW_006921920.1:2052859-2062656 GCF_000298275.1 Orycteropus afer afer | reverse complement strand
TCTCACCTATTTTGGTCATGTTGTAAGAAGGGACCATTCCCTGGAGAAGGATGTCATGCTTGGTAGGGTGGAGGGTCAACGAAAGAGGGGGAGGCCTTCTACAAGATGGATTGATACGGTGGCTGCAATGATGGGCTCAAGTATAGCAGGGATTGTGGGTCTGGCGCGGGATCAGGCAGTGTTTCATTCTGCTGTGCATGGGGTCGCTATGAGTCAGAAATGACTCGACAGCACTTAACAACAACAATAACATATGAAGAAGATCATGACATCAAGATTGGAGAAAGACTCATTAACAACCTGCGATACACTCATGACACAACTTTGCTTGCTGAAAGTGATTTGCTTCAAGAAAATGACTTGAAGCACTTACTAATGAAGATTGAAGAGTTCAGTCTGCAGTATGCATTACATCTCAGTATAAAGAAAACAAAAGTCCTCACAACTGCATCTAAAATCAGCATCATGATAAATGGAGAAAAGTTGGAAGCTGTCCAAGATTTCACATTGTTTGGTTCTACAATCAACACCAATGGAAGTAGCAGTCAGGACATCAGAGGATGTATAGCACTGGGCAAATCAGTTTCAAAAGACCTCTTTCAAGTGGTGAGGAGCAAAGATGTCTCCTTGAGGTCTAAGGTGTGCCTGACAGAAGCCATGATATTTTCAATCTCCTCATAGACATGTGAGAGCTGAACAATGAATAAGGAAGACCAAAGAAGAAGTGATGCTTTTGTGTTGTGGTGCTGGTGAAGAATGTTGAAAGCACCATGGACTGGTAAAAGAACTAACAAATCTGTCCTGGAGGAATTGCAGCTGGAAAATGCTCCTTAGAAGTGAGAATGGCCAGATTTCTTCTCACCTACTTTGGTCGTGTTATCAGAAGGGACCTTTCCCTGGAGAAGGATGTCATGCTTGTTGAGGTGGAAGGTCGGCAAAAGAGGGGAAAGCCCTCAACAAGATGGATTGACATGGTGGCTGTGGCAATGGGCTCAAGCATAAGGCATATCATGGAGCTTGCTTGGGACCAGGCGGTGTTTTGTTCTGCTGTGCATAGGGTCGCTATGAGTTGGAGATGACTTGACAGCACCTAACAACAACAACAACAACAACATTCAAGAACAAGTTTCTAGGTCTCTGCTGACATCCATTTTGGTCTTTTCTTCATTTCCTGTCTTTTTAATAATGACCGTTTGCTTTCTTCATGTATAATGTTCTTGATATCATTTCACAATTTGTCTGGTCTTCAGTCATTGGTGTTCAATTCCTCAAATCTATTCTCTGGATGGTATATAAATGCAAGTGGGATGTAATGAAGGTTGTATTTTGGCTCTAGTGGACTTATTTTAATTTTCTGAATCTTCAACTTGAACTTGCTGTTGCTGTTGCTGTTATGTACCATTGAGTCAGACCTGACTCATAGCGACCCCTCCTTAGGTTTCCAAGGCAGTATCGCTACGGAAGTAGATTGTCCAACCTTCCTTCCGAGGAGTGGCTAGGGAGTTTGAACCACCAGCCTTCTGGTTAGCAGTCAAGTGCCTTAGGCACTATGCTACCAGAGCTCCTTCAACTTGAACTTACATGCGCAATGAATGGACTGTTCCACAGTTTGCTTCTGGCCTTATTTTGAGTGATGATGTTATTGCTTCTTTCCATAGATGTAGTCAATCTTATTTCTGTGTATTTTATCTGGTAAGGTCCATCTGTCTAGCTGACATTTTTGTATTTGAAGAAAGTATTTACAATGAATAAATAATTGGTCTTGTAAAATTCTATCATGCAATCTCCAGGTCATTTCTATCACCATATTTTCAACTACTGTGGATTCTTTGTTTCCACCTTTCACATTCCAATCACCAGTAACAAGCAATACATCTTGATTGCATGTTTGGTCAATTTTAGACTGCAGAATATGGTAAAAATCTTCAATCTTTTCATCTTTGGCTTTAGTGATTGTGTAAATTTGAATAATACTCATATTAACTGATCTTCCTTGTTGCTGTTGTTGTTGTTATGTGCTGTTGAGTCGGTCCCAACTCATAGCGACCCCTCTGTGGGTTTCCAAGGCAGTATCACTACAGCAGTAGGATTGCCCAACCTTCCTTCTGAGGAGTGGCTGGTGGGTTTGAACCACCAGCTTTCTGGTTAGCAGTCAAGTGCCTTAGGCACTATGCTACTAGAGATCCCTCCCTATCACTGACAGCATTGTACTTCAGGACAGATCTTGAAACATGCTTTTTGACAATGAACTCAATGTTATTCCTCTTCAACTTGTCATTCCCAGAAGAGTACACCATATGATTTTCTGATTCAAAATGACCAATACCAATCCATTTTAGCTGACTAATGCCTAGGCTATTCATCTTTATGCATTCTATTTCATTTTGACAACTTACAATTTTCTTAGATTCTTACTTTGTTCATTTCACATTCTGGTTATTAATGGATGCAAAAGGAAGCCTTTCTGGTGATTGTTAGCAGATTAAAATGGGAGCTACACAGAGGAATGAAACATACCAGAAATTATAGCTACGTGTATAACTGCATGAAATTTTCCCATAAAATTTAATTCTTAAAAATAATTAAATGTTTAATAACATAACAGGTTTATAGGGTAAGTTTAAAAAAATAAGAAATGATAAGAGTACAAAAGTCAGGAGTGGGAAAATGAAACTCTTATTCTAGTTATTTCATTTAAGTAAAATACAATGTGTCCTTTTGTGTCTAATAGCACTCACTATAATATTTTAACATTTCATCCATGTGGTAGCATGTATCAGAACTCTTTATTTTTATGGCTGAATGATATTTCATTGCATACACACACACACACAAATACACACACACACACACACACACACATATATATGTATGTATATATATGTATGTGTATATTGTGTATATATATATTCCATTCTGTTTGTCCATTAATCTTATAATGATTAGGTTGTTTTCTACCATTTGGCTATTGTAAATAATGTTGCAAAGAAAAGTGATGTACAACTCCCTATTTGTGTACCTGCTTTCAAGTCTTTGGGGTGTATACTTAGGAGTGGAATTTTTGGATCACATGGTAATCCTATATTTAACATTTTGAAGAAATTCCAAACTATTTTCCACAGTGACTATATCATTTTACAATCCCACCAACAATAGATGAGGGTTTCAGCTTCTCAACAAACTTTCCAACACTCCTTAATTCCCATTTTTCTCTGATAATGATCATCTTAGCATGAATGAAATAGTATTTCATTGTGGTTTTGATTTATATTTCTCTAATGACTAAATACATTGATAATCTTTTTACGTGCTTTCTGGCCATTTGTATATCTTGTTTGGATAAATATCTATTAAAAGTTCTTCATATTCTGGATATTAAACCTTTATCAGATACATGTTTCCAATTTCATTTTTCCTATTCTATCTGTTGTCTCATCAGTTTATTATTAAAGTCTATTGAGTCACAGAAGTTTTTAATTTTGATAAATTCAAATTTACCTATTTTAATCTTTTGCTTCTTGTGGTTTTGATGTCCATCACTGAAAATTAAGCCCTGTGGTAGTTCAGTTTGTGTGTCAACTTGGCTGAGCCTGGTTAAATGGCTGGGCAGCTGATGGTAGTTATTCCCCATGATGAGATTGGCAATCAACTCCATGGTGGAATCTACTGGGAGCAGCTGAGTAGCTGCCTTAGGGAATGTGGTCTGCTTCTTGTATATAAGCAGAAGCCTTGGGTAATGGTCTCTAGCCTGTGGCATGCTTGGCCCCTGCATGTAGGCATGTTGTTATTCAGCAGCCTGCCATGCTCTGCTGACCTTGGACTTCAATTAATGGCCTGTTGTGTGGTTTGGTAACATTGGGACTGTGCCTTTTCACTCATCAGCCTTGGGCTTGGCAGCCTCAGCAGCCAGCAGCTGTCTGAGTGAAGAAAGCAGGAGGCAGAGCTGGACCCCAAAGTTGAAGGGGTTTCACACAGCCCCTAGAGCCTGGCATTTTGAACTTGGACTTTAAAGCCTCCAAAGTGTAAGAGAATAAACTCCTATTTTTTAAGGTCATCCCATTTGTGGTATATTCTTGTCAGAGTGCCAGTAGGTAACCAGAACAAGCCCCAAAGGATTACACTTATGTTTTACTTTAAGTGCTTTATGGTTCTTATTCTTACATTTATCAATTACATGATCAATTTTAGTTGATTTTTTATGTAATTTGAGGAATGGATCCAGCTTATTTTTTTTTTGTTGTTGTTGTTGTTGTTCCAGCACCTTGTTTTGAAGAGACAATTACTTTTATTTCCCTATTGAATGGAGTTAGCACCCTTGATAAAAACCAATTTCCATTAATGTATAGGTTTATTTCTGCAGTGTCAGTTCTATTCTATTGGCCTATACGTCTCTCTTTATACTAGTACCAGAGTGATTTAATATTGTAGTTTCATAGTATGTTTTGAAATCATGAAGTGTGAGTCTTCCTACACTGTCCTTTTTCATGAGGGCTGTGGCCATTCAGGGACCCTCGCATTTCTATGCAAATTTTAGGATTGGCTTTTATATGTCTGGAAAGAAGGCTATTGGAATTTGATAGGGATGGCATTGAATCTACAGATTGCTTTTGATAGTACTAACGTCTTAACAATATTAAACCTTCAGATTCATGAACATGGAGTTTCCTTCCATGTATTTAGGTGTTATTTTTTTATTTATCTCAGCAATGTTTTATAGTTTTTAATCTACATAACTTTCATCTCCCTGGCTAAAATTTATTTCTACATATTTTGTTCTTTTAGATGCTACTGTAAATCGAATTGTTTTATTAACTTCTTTTTCAGAATGATCATTGCTGATAGATAAAAATCTAACTTTGTGTATGTGTTGACCTTATATTCTGGCACTTCTCTGAATTCATTTACTACATTTAGCAGCTCTCTTGAGGAATTTTTGAGGTTTTCTATGTGTAGGATCATGTCTTCTGAAAAATGAATCATTTCACATCTTTCTTTTTTAATTTGAGTATCTTTTATTTCTTCCCTAATTTCTCTGGCAAGAATTAAAGTATAATACTGAATATCAGGAGCTCTGGTAGCATAGTGCCTAAGGCACTTGACTGCTAACCAGAAGGCTCGTGGTGCAAACCTACCAGCCACTCCTCAGAAGGAAGATTGGGCAATCTACTTCTGTAGTGATGCTGCCTCGGAAACCCAAGGAGAGGTCGCTATGAGTCAACTTGATGGCACATAACAACAACAACAACAACACTGAATATCAGTGATGAAAGTAAGCATACTTATCTTGATCTTGATCATAAGGGAATGTTCTCAGTCTTTGTCCAGTGAGAATGATGTTAGCTATAGTTTTTTCACAAATGTGTTTTAACATGTTGAGAAATTGCCCTTCTATCCCTTGTATTTTAAGTATTTATATATGGGTGCTGAATTTGTCAAATACCTTTTCTGTGTTAAATGAGAGAATGATTTGGTTCTTTCCTTTATTTTATTAATGTGGTGTGTTGTATTGATTAATGTAGAAACATCACTATATGCCTGAGATAAATTCCACTTGATCATGGTATATAATCCTTTTGTATGGTTTTGGTTTTTATTTGCCAGCATTTGGTAGAGGATGTTTGAGTCTATATTCATAAGGGCTATTAGTTCATAAGTTTCTTTTCTTGTAGTGTACTTGTTTGCCTTCTGTGTTAGCATAGTGCTTGCCTCATAGAATGAGTTAAAAACTGTCCTCTCTCTTTTCTTAATTTGTTGAAAGTTTAAGGATTTGTCTCACTTCTAAAAGTGTTTATAGAATTTCCCAGGGAAGTCATCTTGTCCAGAATTTTCACTTGTTATGAGTCTGTTGAGATTTTCTGTTCCTTCTTGAGTCAATTTAGGCAGTGTATGTGTTTCTAGACATTTGCCTATTTCATATATCTAATATTTAGTGCACAATTGTTCATATTAGTCTCTTATGATCCTATTTATTGCTTCAGGGTTGGTGTTAGTAGTACCTGTTTTATTTCTTTTCTGATGTTTCTGTATATTTTTTTTTCCTTCTTTCTTTGTCAGTCTACCTAAAGTTATCTCTGTTTTCTTGATCTTTTTAAAAACTACATTTTGATTTTCTCTATTCTTGCTCTATTCCCTATTTCATTCATTTCTGCTCTGTTTTTTTAATTTTTCTTCTTGTTGGTTACTTTAAAACAGTGCTCTTTGTCTCCTAGCTTCTCAAATTATAAAGTTACACTATGATTTTAATATATATCTTATTTTTTAATCTACTTACTGCTATACATTTAACCCAGGGCACTGACTTTGCTGCTTCCCATAGGTTTTGCTTTGTTGTGTTGTAATTTTGATTTGACTTTCAATATTTTTTTATTTTTCTGTTGATTTCTTTCTTGACTTCCTGATTGGTTAAGGATGTGTAGTTTAATTCCCACATGTTTGTGTTTTCCAGTTTTCTTTCTGTTATTTATTTCCGATCTCATTCTAATCTATGTTGGAAAAATATATTGTATGATTTCTGTCTTTAAATTTATTTAGACTTTCTTTATGTCCTAAGCTATGGTCTACCTTGGAGAATGATCCATGTTCACTGAACAAGAATAAGTATTGTGCTGTTGTTGAGTGGATTTTTCTGTATATATCTGTTAGGTCTAGCTGGTTTGTATTGGCATTCAGTTCTTCTTTTTCCTTTTGATCTTCTGTCAAGTTGTTCTGTTCATTATTAAAAGTTGGTTGAAATCTCTGTGGTAGTTAAAGTAATGTGTCAACTTGGTTGGCTTGGTTTTGAGTAGCTGGACAATTGGATGTAGTTATTCCTCATGATGAGACTGGTAGTCAACTCCATGCTGAAAACTACTGTGGCAGCTTGGCAGCTACCTTAGGGATGTGGTCTGTTTCTGGCATAAAAGAAGAAAGCCTCAAGAAATATCTCTGCAGTTTTTGGCATGATTGGTCCCTGCATATAGCCAAGTCTTCATTCAGTACCCTACCATGCTATCTGCTAATGTTGGGATTGTTTAACTACTGGCCTGCTGTGTTGTTTGATAATTTGGGACTGTGCCATTTTACTTATTGATCTTGGGTTTGTCAGCCTCTGCAGCCAGCAGCTGCCTGAGTTAAGAGACGCATCCAGCTTCAGTGGGCTTGGAAAAAGAGGGAAAAATGAAGCCCAAGGTCAAGGGTCTTTCACCCAACCCCTAGAGAATGGCATTTTGAACTCAGACTTGTAGACTGTAAGAGAATAAATCCCTGTTTGTTCAAGCCATACATTTGTGGTATTTTCTGTGAGAATAGCACTAGAAAACCAAAACAGAACTTGGTACCAGGAATGAGGTCTTGTACTAATAGATACCTAAAATGTGGATACAGGAGTGGAGTAAGTCTTTGGACCAGAGAATCTATGCTGAAACTGGCAGAGAAACCCAGCCAAGATACCTGGCAGAGAGATGGCAGTAGAAGAGCTGGAGACTGACATGAGACAGTGACAAGCTTACCAGCCCATGAAGCAAGAAACTTGGGTGTTTTTTGGGCAGGAAGATTCTTGCCTTCAGGCATTAATTGGAAGAAGCTGAAAGACCAAAAAAATGGGAAATAGTGTTTCCTCAGCCTCAATGGGTAGAACCATGATCTATGGGGTAGAACCACTACAGCCTCCTAGATTTCAAAGACTAAGACCTTCACTAACTTGATAAAAAATTTGAAAAAGATATTTAATATAGTTAAACTTTTAATATATAACTGGTAATATTTTAAATAATTGTATACCTAATAAATTTTTCAGGCTCATCTAGCTATCCTTTAAAAAGGAAAGAAAATAGGATACTGCTGTAAACAATGAACTAAAAAATGTGGTAAAGAGTTAAATGCAAATACTCTACAGAAATAATATTGTAAGAAACTAACATAGTTCCATGTATAAACTAAGGGTGATTTAAATAGATAAAACTGAACCACAAACCAAGAGTATAGAAAAATAACTAAGGTGGGAAAAACAGTTTGAAGAATTGCCTGGTGACTTGCTTTGCTGTTGTTGTTGTTAGTTGCTGTCCAATTGATTTCACTTCAGGGTGACCCCACATGTACAGAATAGAACTGCTCCATATGATTTTCAAGGCTATGACCTTTCAGAAGTAGATTGTCCCTCAGTGGATTTGAAATGTTAACCTTTCAGCCAGTAGTTGAATATTTAACCATTTGTACCACTCAGGAACCCCTTTATTAAAGATTGTTGTTGCTATGTGCAGTGGAATCAATTCCAATTTACAGCAACTCTCTATGACAAAATCAATTTTTTCCATAGGGTTTCCTAGGCTGTACACCTGTTGCCAGGGGTTTTCTTTCATGGAGCTGCTGGTGGGTTTGAACCATGGACCTTTCGATTAGCAGCTAACCATTTAACCATTATGTCACCCAAGCCAAAAAGCCCTATGAAGCAGTTCTATTCCATAACACACAAAGTCATTGTGAGTTGCAATTAACTCGATGACTGTGCATTTTTTTAAATATACATATAAACCTGTGTACGTGGATAGCCACATATGTAAATGTAAATTTCTCAATAAGTTTGCCTATTCTTTTAATTCAGCTGAATTAATGACTTCTACCAAATATATATGGAGATAACTTTTTTTATTTTTTTGGATTCTGGTATGGAATTGTGTAAGAACTTTCTACATATTGTCACTGTTAAATTAATCATTAACGTTACTCTTTTGTGATTTCAAAAGAAATATTCCATAGTTTACAAATTTGCTAAGGTCAATTAATGGAAAGAACCATTGTAAGTGTATAATTTCACTTTTGTGCTGGACAAAGACAAAAGAAAAATCAGTTTGCTTTCCACATTTCATGACATACAGAAAAAAAAAATTAAGCCATTGAAACAAAGCTGGAGCCAACATTATACAGTAGACATTATATAGTAGAAATCTCTGAAGTCCTCTTCAACCATAACATCAGTCTTATTAATTAATATGTCTTAATGGTACTGTAAACACCACACTTTCAGAGAGGTAAATGATACCATTTGCAACACTGTTAATATATTCACTAAATATTTCAGTGTCACAGTATGATCTGTACTGAAAATCATATCACATTATGTGACCAATAGGTTGTTTTATTTTGTTTTTATTATAAGTCTTACATATGGTTTTATATTTAATGATTCAAATTTATCATAAGTTTAATTTGGTTGTAGATATAATGATTCATATTGATTTGAAAGAATAAAACATCATAGAGTGATAATTATTATGAACATTAAAAATTAATAAAGTCACTATATGTGTACAATTTGCCCTTATATGTAAATTCTACTCCTGTAGATTTGTAATAAAATATATGATGAGAATTTCCAACCTTGGAAACTAAGTGAGTTGTTCAAATATTAACAGCTAATACATGGTAGAATGACAAGTAAAACACACACACATATATATATAAATGAACAATGAATTCACCTTTCTTTACACTGTGCCATTTTCCAAACACTGAATGGAAAAATCATAAAAAATCATAAAAATCACTCACATTGAGATTTCACTCCTTGGAAGGAAGGTTGGTCAATCTACTTCCATAGGGATACTGCCTCAGAAACCCAAGGAGGGGTCTCTAGGATTCGGGTCTGACTAGATGGCACATAACAACAACAATTACTATCTATCAGCTTTCACATACTCAAATGCACAGCACCCTATCTGCCTTGATTTTAGAAGGAGATAGAAGAATAAGTCCAGTTGCATACTAGAAAACAAGATGAACTAGACTAAGTAGCCTCTTTAAAAAAAAAAAAAAAAAAAAAA
>NW_006921920.1:2049843-2051435 GCF_000298275.1 Orycteropus afer afer | reverse complement strand
TCCCATCCCTGGAACCTACTAAGTGAGTTCCCTTTCCCAAGCAAACCCTTCTTTGTCTTTTTACAGTAATGGGCTCATACAGTACTTGTCTTTCTGTGATTGACTTATTTCACTCAGCATAATGTACTCCAGATTCATCCATGTTGTGAGATGATTCACATATCCCTCACTGTTCTTTAATGTAGCATAGTATTCCATTGTGTGTATATACCATAATTTGGTTATCCACTCATCCATTGATGTGCATTTAGGTGGTTTTCATCTCTTTGCTATGGTGAATTATGCTGTGATGAACATAGGTGTACATATGTCTGTTTGTGTACTATCTGTCACCTCTTTAGCATATATTCCTAGTAATGGAATTGCTGGGTCAAATGGTACTTCTATTTTCAGTTTTTTAAAGAAATTCCATATCATTTGCTACAATGGTTGTACCATTTTACAATTCCACCAGCAGTGCACAAGAGTTCCAATCTCTCCACAACTTTACCAGCATTTATTATTTTCTGACCTGTTGAACTTTATTATTATTGCTGGGGTAAGATGATATCTCATTGTTGTTTTGATTGCATCTCTCTAATGATTAATGATCATGAACAATTTCTCATGTGTTTGTTGGCTGCCTGTATATCTTCTTTGATGAAGTGTCTGTTCAAGTCTTTTGCCCATTTGTGAATTGGGTTGTCTTTTTGGTGTTGAGGTGTTGAAGTTTTCTACAAATTTTTGAGATAAGTCCTTTATCAGATATGTCATAGGCAAATATTTTCTCCCAATGTGTATGTTTTCTCTTTACCCATTTGACGAAATCTTTCAATGCACATAAGAATTTAATTTTTAAAAGTTCCCAATCATCTGTCTTCTCTTCTATCTCCTGCACATTCTGGGTTATGCTGGATAGTCTACTTATGCTATAAATTAGGGCTCACAGATTTGCCCCTATTTTATCATTGAAGAATTTTATAGTTTTGGGTTTTACATTTAAGTCTTTGATCCAGCTTGAATTTGTTTTTGTGTATGGGGTGAAGTATGGGTCTTGTTTCATTTTTCTTCAGGTGGATATACAGTTTCACCACCACCATTTGTTAAAGAGGCTGTCTCTTCCCAATTTCATGGGTTTTGGACCTTTGTCAAAGATCAGTTGTCCATAGATGGATGAGTCTATATCTGGACTTTCGGTTCTGTTCCATTGGTCTATCTGTCTATCATTGTACCAATGCCATGCTGTTTTGACTACTGTGTCTGTATAATAGTTGTTAAGATCTGGGAGTGTCAGACCTCCCACTTTGTTTTTCTTCTTGAGAAGTACTCTACTTATCTTAGGTCTCTTTCCATTCCATATGAAATTAGCAATTAGTTTTCCCATGTCCTTAAAAAACTTTGTTGAGATCTGGATTGGGATTGCATTGAATATATAGATTGCTTTACGTAGTATTGACATTTTCACAATATTTTGTCTACCTATCCATGAACAAGGTAGGTTCTTCCATTTTTGTAGTGCCCTTGTTGTCTCTTGTAGCAGTGTTTTACAGTTTTCTTTGTATAGGTCTTTTGTGTCTCTGGTGAGGTTTATTCCTAGATATTTTATCTTTTTA
>NW_006921920.1:2035202-2047682 GCF_000298275.1 Orycteropus afer afer | reverse complement strand
TGATATTTCTGCTCTTTTTGGTTACCATTGGCTTGGTATATCTATATCTATCTATCTATCTATCTATCTATCTATCTATTTATTTATTTATTTATTTATTTATTTTTTCCATTCTTTAACTCTTAACTTGTTTTTATCTTTGTGTCTAAGGTGGGTCTCTTGTATGCACCATATTGATGGGTCTTCTTTTTTTATCCAGTCTGCCATTCTCTTTCTCTTGATGGGTGCATGTAGTCCATCCCTATTGAGTGTAATTAGTGATAGGCATGTATAGTCATTCTATTGTGTGTTTTTTTGTTTGTTTGTTTGTTTGTTTTTGTGTGTGTTTTGCTGTGTCCTTGGTCCATATACTTTTCTGTGCTGAGTTCAGATTGGTGGTCAATCTTTTCTCCCTTTTCTTCTTTATTGTTGGTTTTGTGCTTATTAAACCCATATGTTTTCCTTTCTTCTGGATTTGTTTAGGGAGATTGTTACTTTTCTCTCTGGTTACCTTGGAGTATATTCTTGTCTCTACATTTTTAGAACAGTGTGTACTGAGAAGACATTGTCCTGTTTTCCTCTCCATTTGGAAGTTTGTAACTAGAAGTTTTATTCCCTCTGATAGGTTAGTTGCTGTTGTTCTGTGATGAATTGACTTCCTTGGTTTTTAAAGTGCAATGTTTTATGGTCTTATTTTGAGTTTCTATTTTTGATTTGGTTTTAGTGTTGATGCCATGTATCTTCAATTTGTTGATCTCTGTTCTGGGTTCTCTATTGGAAGAACTTCCGTAAGCATTTCTTGTAGTGTTGGTCTGTTTTTTTTTTTTTTAAATCGCTTAATTTCTGTTTGTCTGAGAATGTTTTGATTTTGCCATCTTATTTGATGGATAATTTGACTGGATATAGAGTTCTTGGTCAGAAGTTCTTTTCCTTCAGTGTTTTATATATGCTGTCCCATTGCCTTCTTGACTGCATGGTTTCTGTTCAACAATCGGACCTCAGCCTAACTGTTTGATTATTATAAGCACTATTTCTTTTGTCCCAGGCAGATCTCAATTTTTTTCTTTGTCTTTGGTTTTGAAGATTTTGATGAACTTAATAGTTTTAGGTTTCATATTTAAGTCTTTGATCCATCTGGAGTTTGTTTTTGTGCATGGTGTGAGGTGTGGGTCTTGTTATATTTTTCTGAAAATGGATACCCAATTTTGCCAACACCATCTGTGAAAGAGACTATCTTTTCCCCACTTAATGGATTTTGGCCATTTGTCAAAACTCAACTGACTGCAGGTTGATGGATCTACCACTGAGTTCTCAATTATGCGTCACTGGCCCACGTGTCTGTCATTGTACCAATACCAAGCATTTTTGACAACTGTGGCTGTATAGTAGGTTTTAAGATCTGAGAGTATGAGACTTCCTACTTTGTTTTACTTCTTCAATATTGCTTTACTTATCTGATGTCTCTTTCCTTTTCATAGAATACTAGTGATTGTTTTTTTTTTTTTTTTTTTCCGTGTCTTTAAAGAATGTCGATGGAATCTGTATTGGATTACATTTAATGTGTAGATTGCTTTGGGTAGTATTGACATTTTCACAATGTTAAATCTTCCTACCTGTGATAGTTGGAGCTGTGTGTCAACTTGTCTGGACCATAATTCTGTGTAGTTTAAGCTGTTGTGATGTGGTTATTCCCATGATGGGATCAGATGATTATGTTTTCAGCAGCTAATTTGTTGAAAGGAAGTTTCTCTAGGGGTGTAGCCTGCTTCCAGTATATCTGTGGACATCCTGGGAAAAGGGATATTCCTCTGTGGATCAAGATTCTGTTGTGCTGCCTACAACTGTCCATGTGTGAACAATCTACCATTCATCCTGGAGATCCTGGATTCATCATTTGTTGGAGGCAATAGCCAGTACACTATCTGCCAACCTTGAGCTCCTTAGTTCCTGCAGCTACAAGAGTCGGGAAAAGCTTCCAGCTTTCTCTCTGTCTCTGTCTCTCTCTCTGTCTCTCTCTCTCTCTCTCTCTCTCTCTCTCTATATATATATATATATATATATATATATATATATATAAGCTAGCTCTGGCAGCATAGTGGCTAAGGCACTTGACTTCTAACCAGAAGACTGGCAGTTCAAACCCACCAGCCACTCCTTGGAAGGAAGATGGGGCAATCTACTTCCATAATGATACTGCCTCGGAAACCCAAGGAAGGGTCACTATGAGTTGGGTCCAACTCAACGGCACATAACAACAACAACAATAACACTGGTTTTGTTTCTCTAGAGAACCCAGTCTAACACACTACCCATGAGCATAGAATATTCTTCCATATATGTAGATCTCAGAGTTTCGTGAAGTAGTGTTTTGTAGTTTTCTTTGTATAGGTCTTTGGTGTTCCAGTAAGATTTATTACCAGGTATCTTATTGTTAGGTATTGTAAATGGTATTGATTTTTATTTCCTTTTCAGAGACCTTTTTGCTGTTGTAGAGGGATCCAACTGAGTTTTATATGCTGATCTTGTATCCTGCAACTATGCTAAATCTCTCAATTAGTTCCAGTAGTTTTGTTACCGAGTCTCTTGGGTTTTCTTTGTATAGGATTATCAGCAAATAGAGATAGTTTGATCTCTTTCTCACCAATTTAGATGTTTTGATTTCTCTTTCTTGCCTTTTTGTCCCTGTTAGGATTTCTAATACAACATTAAATTGAAGTAGAAATAAAGGGCATCCTTGTCTAGATCCTGTTTGCAGGGGGAATGGTTTCAGCCTCTCCATTGAGAATAATGTTGGCTGCTGGTTTGCCATATATACTCTTTATTACGTTGAGGAGTTTCCCTTCTTTTCCTATTTTTCTGACGGCAGTTTTTGTCAGGAATGGGTGTTGGACTTTATCAAATGCCTTTTCTGCATTGAATGATATGATTATGTAATTCTTTTCCTTTATTTTACTTATGTGATGGAGTGTATTTATTATTTTTCTAATATTCAACCATCCTTGAATACCTAGTATGAATCCCACTTGATCATGATGGAGTATTTTTTAATATGTTTTTGGATTCTATTGGCTAGAAGTTTGTTGAACACTTTTGCATCTATATTCATAAGCATTATCGGTCTATGGTTTTCCTTTCTAGTGGTGTATTTGCCTGGTTTTGGTATAATGGTGATGCTTGCTGTCTGCCAAATATTTTGGCATGTCGTGTTTTCATTCTCATTTGATTCAAATATTTTTTTTATTTATTATTATTAATTTTTAATTTCTTCTGTTGCCCAGTCATTTTTGAGGGAGGCACTATTCAATTTCTATGCATTTAATCTTTTCGATTGGTCTTCCTAGCAGTGATTTCTAATTTTATAGTATTGTGATCTGAGAGGATGCTTTGCAGTATTTCAGGGTTTTTAAATTTATTGAGACTTGCTTTATGGCCTAAGTATGGTTTATTCTGAAGAATGTTCCATGTGTGCTGGAGAAGAACATATATTGTGCCATTGTTGGGTGAAGTGTTCTGTAGATGTCTATGCAGTCAAGTTGGTTGATCCTATTGTTTAGTTCTTCTGCATCTTTGTTGAGTTTATTCCCAGTTAATTTATCCCCTATCGAAAGTTGTGAATTAAATTCTCTTACTGTTAATGTAGCATTGTCTATTTGTGTTTTCAATTCTGTTAAAATCTGCTTTATATATGTTTGGGCTCTTACGTTGAATGTGTAGATATTTATGAGGGTTATGGTCTCTTGTTCAATCGATCCTTTAATTACTATATAATGTCCTTCCTTGTCTCTTATGGTCCTTTTTGTCTTAAAGTCCATTTTATCAAAAATTAATATTGCCATGCATGCTTTGTTTTGGTTGTCATTTACTTAGCATATCTTTTTTCAACTTTTGATTTGTAGTCTATTTTTGTCTTTGATTCTGAGGTGAGTATCTTGTAGACAGCATATTGATGGGTTATTTTATCCACTCTGTAACTCTCTGTGTCTTGAGTGGTGCATTTAATCCATTGACATTGCCAAGGGAGCAAGGAAACTGCATCTTCTGACTTCCTCTAACCCCATAAGAGGAAGATAGAATTGCCATCAGTAGCCCAAGGCCTATTCCTGCTAGGCTAGACATGCCCCCTCCCTTCATCCCTTTCACTAACTGTCCCTTCCACTACACCCACCACCTCTTTTCTGGGTTTGATAATTCAATGCAGTGGCCACAGAGAACTCATAGATTATAGGGTTTATTAGGGATGCACCAGACTACAATTCAAGTTCAGAAATTAACTTCTTTGTCTTTGGTTTTGGTGAGCTTGATTATGGCATGTCATGGAGATTTTCTTCTGGGGTCTATCTTGTTTGGGATTCATTGAACTTGAACAGATATATTGTGTTATCATTGTATTAGGGAAATTCTCTTACAACAAATCTTCAACAATTTTCTTTGTGGTTTTCTTTATCTCTTTCTGTTCTGGAACTCTGATTGCACACAGGTTATTCCTCTTGATGGTATCCCACATGAATCATAGGCTTTCTACATTTTGTTTATATCTATTTTCTGACTAACCCTTTAACAAGATAATATGGAGATGTTTGTGTTCAGTTTCATTAATTCTGTTTTTCATTGATTTTATTCTACACCTTTGTTCCTTCAATGTGTTTTCTACTTCTGAAATCTTAATATGAATCTTCTGGATTTCTATTTGTTGTTTTTGTATCATTTCTATTTTTGTTTTTTTGTTTATTTTGTCAATTTGTTCTTGTATTGGTTTCCTAAATTGTTCTAGAGTTACATTTGTGCTTTCCTTATTTTTTTTTCAGTATTTTCCTTGATCTTGTCAGTGTTTTCCTTGTTCTTTCACTCAATCCATCGAAGATAACCAAATACTTTTTTTTTTTTTTTAATTCCTTATGAGGTAGTTCCAATTCTCAATGCTGTTTCTCTCTTAGGGATCTTTTCTGTGTTTTTATCCTGGTTCCTTGTTTCTACCACTTTATGTTGTGTGTTTGTATGGAATGTGGTGGTCTATTTTCTCCAAGACATTGTAGTGGTGGTGTATATGTTTAATGTGTGAAATAGAATGATAATGTGTGCACAGATCTCTGTTAGTTGTTCATATAGAGCAGTTGAGGGTGAGCTGAGCTGGTACTGACTGCTATCTATCATTAGTCTTTTGATGAAAAAGCAATTGATGGCCCTCACTCTGTGGGAGGAGTTGTAGGAATTGCATGTATGATTGGGTTGGGTTGGTATGGTTTCTGTCTTCCACTCTGTTAGACAAAACATGAAAAATATAAAAGAGCCATCAAAAAAATAAAAACAAGAGAAAAAAAAATTGAAACCACATAATCAAATGGGAACAATTACAAAATATAACAAAACAAAAAAAAAACAATAAATGAGAAGAAAAATTTTCAAAATATGTTTTAAGAAAAGGATAAAATATAGATAATGACAAAAAAAAAAGAGACACAATATCTAGGGAAGGAGGAATGAGTGAATAGAGCAAGAGTAAAAGAATAGTAAATAAAAAAATGGGAAAAGTGCCAAAGGAAAATCAAGGGGTGGGAAGAACAAAAATAAAGGAAGGAAAAAAGGGACTAGGAAAAGAGAAGGAGAAAAACAAATAAATAAATAATCAGGGATGGAAGGTGTGGGAGAGATAAAAAAGAATAAATTAATAACGAGTAACCAAAAACAAAATTGGGGGGATGAGGCATGGCTCCCAACTTCCACCAAGGTACAAACTGGGATGGAATTTGCACTGGTCAAATGGTGGGTGAAGACAAGGGATAGCCACTCCTCTGTTCACCAGAAATGTGCAGTGTATCACACCTTTCCAGTCTTCAACTTGCAGTGGGACTGTTGTGCTGTCCTCAGCAAGTGGAGCCCACTTCTATGTTGCCATGCAAATAAGAATGCCACATGCATATATTAAAAATGTTTGCCTCCACCACTTGCAAATATTTAATATAGCTGTGCCTTCAAGACAGGTGCTGGCAGTCCACAGGTACATTTGTCTCCTTCTTTGCTGTTTTCCTTTTTGGTTGTCAGGCACCAGTGCAGTCCTTGCCCATAAAGTCTTTAGTGAGCAGAGACAATTCTTAGGTTACTACTGGGAAATATTCAAAATGACTGTGTTGTCAGGACAGCTGGCAGTCAGCAGCTCTGTTTGTCTCCTTACTCACTATTTTCATTCAGGTTCTTGTATAAGTTGATATTTAATCAACTTCTTTATCCTTGCCTCCAAAGATCACGCTTCCCTATATCATCTTCCATAACAGATTCAATTTTTTTTTTTAATGCTTTGTTGCAGAGGGTCTATGTAGCTTGCCTGCCTATTCCACCACCTTGCCAGAACTCCTCCAGTGGCCTTTCTTTATAATGGTAAAATTTACATTTGTATAAGTTCCTTGCTTATATTTATTTCCTTTGTGAGATTAATGATTATAGTGTTTAAATCAACTCAAAGGTATATATCAAAGGTCTACCACTGTCAAAAGGAGTCCTCATCGTGCAGTGCCTGAGGCATTTGACAAGAGACTAGGTTGGGCGTTCATGCTCACCAGCCATTCCATGGAAGGAAGATTGGGCAATCTACTTCTATAATTATTTACCACCTTGGAAGCCCAATGGGGGTGGATGAGTTGTAATTGACTTGATGCCAGTAGACCATGGTCAAAGTTCCATGTTACATAACACTGAATATGCAATACTGAAATGAGAACAATAGGTCTTTATTTCTAAATATTACTAATCATGTGAAAAGACAAATGCTTACAATAAATTAAGGGTAATGTAGTGTATAAGAATGTTTAAAAAGTACATGGCACTCTGCAGATTTCAGGTCTCAATCTAGTCAGCATAATAGATGTCACAATATTTTTCTACTCATTCTGCTAATAATACTGACACCACTGAAGTTTTGCAGGATCATTTCATTGTTTGGAGTGAATTTTAAAAATAATTGTGCAATTTCTGCAGTTCTGTCATGGTCATGCATCAAAGAGTATCAATGACTTCATTAAATGAGCATAGGTTCAATTGTCATATCTAATGTGATCAGATGTTTACAAAGGGCCTAAAATATTTAAACAGGTTCTCTGCATGTTTAAATAGTGCATTTATCCCTCAAAGAAAGGAAGTGTATTTATAAAATGCAATCAGTGCACAAGTAAATTCAATTCAAATCTTGGGGGAGAGGAAGGGAAAACATCTTTTATAGACTACAAAGATTGTAGCCAATATCTTATATGAACTGATTATCTATGAGGAAGAACCATGAGATATAGAACATCTCTATATTTATATAGTATCTACTGGATGTTTAAAATAAAGTCTCATGTAAATGATAATATTTGATATAAACACATAATATTTGACTAATACACATTTTAATTCTAAATTTATAATAATAAAAGCATAACTAAATAAATGCCTAGATTGTAAATACTAAACTAGATTTAAGTAGAATTTTTAAAGGGAATAGAGAAATTATGTTATTTTTCTTTAATTTTATAGTACTATAGGAGCTCTGTTAAGTGTAGTGCCTAGGCCACTTGACTGCTACCCAGGGGGCTGGTGGCTCAAACCCATCAGCCACTCTCCAGAAAGAAGGTTGGCCAATCTACTTCCATAGTGATACCACCTCGGAAACCCAAGGAGGGGTCACTATGAGTCAGGTCCAGCTCAATGGCACATAACAACAACAACATATAGATTTGTATATCTATATCAACCAATGAACATTGTTGACTGCCAACCACAAAGTTGGACATTTGAATCCACCCAGAGTCACTTTGCATGAAACATCTGGTGATCTACTTCCGAAAAATCAGCCATTTAAAATCCCATGGATTTTTCCCTACTCTGACACACATGGGGTCACTAAAATTCACAGACAACTCAATAGTAACCTTTTTTTATTTTACACAAGATCACTTCAAACATAGTGACTTGTCAACAAAAAAGATCTGTGAAACAAAGCTAAACATGAAAGCCAAACCATATTCATGGCCATCGAGTCAGATCCGAGTCATAGTGACCCCTCCTTGGGTTTCCAAGGTGGTATCACAACAGAAATAGATTGCCCAACCTTTCTTCCAAGGAGTGGCCAGTGTGTCTGAACTGCCAGCCTTCTGGTTAGTAGTCTACACCACCAGAGCTCCAAAGCTAAACACTAGACACCCATCATTTATCTATAGCTATAAAGTACACTTGGTAAATACTTGTTTATGAATATTTCCCAAAATGTTTACACAGCATAGGCTAGGCAGTAAATATTTTAGAGCACTTTACACTGTTTCCTGCCATATGCTGTCATTTCAGCCTATTATGTGAGTCATTTAAAAATGTTATTCAGAATTTTAAATGTTCCACCCTGTGATGTTTGTTGAGAACAGCATAAATACTATGACACCATTAGCAGTATTCTTGGGACCACTATACACAGGGAAAGATTTTTCAGCATATTCTTGATAACTAATATCTGAAAAGGGAGAAAAACATTTGTCATGACACGGAAAATAGAGGTTTCTCTGAGTGTCTGTTAATTTCAGGCACTCACAATAGATGTTTGTATCTCAAATATATTGTATTAAAGAAGTGGGGAGAAATAAATCTGTACTACATGGTACTAAATATACAAAGAGAAAAAAAAAGATCACTCTATTACTTAGCGAATGCTTCAAATGACAACATTTAGGGAAATCTGCCTTGCACAAAAATGTAAGAGACATTAAAATGCTATGAAATTATGTAAGATGCATGCTCTTTATAAGATTGTTCAGATATTTATTATTTATTTGGAAGCAATGTGTATTGTCATGTTGCATATTAATAAATTAGTGAGAATATATGAGGCTGATTCTTATGAAAGATAAAATTAAACTTCTCATATTTCTTTCTAGTCTTCTGTTATATTTGAGCCCTACTTCCTTTCCCACATAGTTCCAAAAAGACAGTTCTGTCACCATTATATGTGGAGCTCATCATACTCTGGAGTTTAGCTTAGTCCATGACCCACTTCCTCATTCTCTCATTCAAAGTCATCAGGGTCTCAGTCAATGGAAACTGTGAGAAACATGGTCAACATACTAATAGCAAAATGGTAAATAGAGTTTGAGGTAAGTGTGTTAAGCCCTTTGTGTCTTAAAATTTCATTTTTAGATGCTGTTTGAAATCATATGTGTCATGTGACCTCAAAGTAACAGAGCAAAAGGAAAGATAAGCTTTATCTCTTTAAATTAATTGACGAAAATGAGAGTCAGTTTCACAATTTTTAGTCTGTTCACTGGGGACCTAATGTTGAAATGGTTTTATGGTTAATTACAGATTTTACAGGAACAATATTTCCTGGAAGATATGTGAACTCACAAGAAATATTTTCAAATAAAACTATTAGAGCAAAACTTATTAATTATAATGCTCACAATCCACAAATACTTCTTTGAAAAGCAGCAGGTGAGTAGCTGATAGAGAACCCAAGTGGCTCAGATAGTAAATATACTTAGCTGCTAACCAAGGTTAAATATTTGAGGGTCAATTCCACACACAAGCACCTCAGAAGAAAGGCCTAGTGATCTAAAAAATCAACAATGGAAACACTGTGTAACTTTAGGAACAAAAACATAAATAGGTTAAAAATCAAAGAATGAGAGATTAAAAAAAATAAATAAAAAAAAAAAAACCTATGCAACAAATACCCTAAACAGAGTAGGTGTAGCAATCTTCTCATTGTTGTTGAGTCGGATCTGACCCATAGCAAATCCTTGTGTTTCCGAGGCAATATCACTACAGAAGTAGATTGACTAAACTTTCTTATCTGAAAATTTAGACATTAAGTCAAAATCTAGTAATTAGAAACAAAGAAGGATATTATATAAATATGTTGCTGTTGCTGTTATTGTTGGTATGTGCTGTCAAGTTGGACCCAACTCAGTGACCCTTCCTTGGGTTTCCGAAGTGGTATCACTATGAATGTAGATTGCCCAACCTTCCTTTCAAGATAAGGAAAGATCAAATCACCAAGAAGATATAATAATTATAAATATCTTCACACGTAATGTTGTTGTTGTTGTTGTTGTTGTTGTTATGTGCCGTTGAGTTGGAACTGACTCATAGTGACCACTCCTTGGATTTCCAAGGTGGTATCATTACAGAAGTAGATTGCCTAACCTTCGTTAGAGTACCAAAATTTATGAAGCAAACACTGACAGAATTGAAGGAAGACATAGGAAGGTCTACAATGATAGAAGGAGCATTGTAGGCACTATTTTTGATAAGGGATAGTACAAGTAGAAATAAGATCAATAAAAAATAGAAAACTTGAATATTATTAACATTATTATTGGTTTTATGGTCAATTATAGATTGTCAATTGACATGATTGATATATATAGAAAATTCCATCCAACAAAAAATATGCATCATTTTCCAATGCACAAGTATCCTTCTCCCTCATAGACCATATTTTAGAACACAAAGCCAATCTCTGTAAATTTAAGAAGGAATGAACATAAGCAATGTAGCTTTCCTGACCATAATGGAAGGAACCTAGAAATGAATAAAATAAATAAAAATAGATAGAAACTAAATAAAACACTTCTAAATAACCAAGTATTTATAGAAGATATAAAGAAAAAATAAGACTGAAAACATAATATACAAAAAAGGCAGTAACCAGAGAGAATTTTATAGCAATAAAATCATACAGTGAAAAATGAAGAAATATCTCATATCAACATTCTAAGTCTATGACTTGAGAAACTAGAAAATTAAGAGCAAAACCCAGAGCTACTAGAAGAAAGCAAATAATAGAAATCAGGGCAGAAGTAAAGGAAATTAAGAAAGAAAAACTATAATGTAAACAAAACCAAAAGTTGGTTCTTTGAAAAGAACAATAAAATTGACAAACTTTTAGCTAGACTGAAAAAAGGGGATGAAAAAAGAAGATGCAAATAACAAAATGGAGACATTACAACAGATTCAACAAAAATAAAACTTGTAGAAAAAATAGTATAGCTGTACTTCAGAAAACTTGATAATTTAGATGAAATTGACAAATTCCTAGAAACACCTAAAGTAACACAAAAAGCTAAAAAAAAAGAATATCAACAGATATATAATGAGAAGATACTGAATCAGTAATTTACCCCTTACCCCTCAAAAAACAGTTTAGACCAGATGACTTTATTGGGGGATTTTGCCTGACATTTAGAAAAGAATTGACACCAATCCTGCTCATATTCTTCCAAAATATCAGAGGAGAAAAAAAAAAAAAACCTATGAAACCAGAATTACCCTGATATCAAAACCAGTCAAAGACATCACAAAGAAAAAATATTGCATGACAGAATTATTCATGACTATGGATGCAAAAATTCTCAAGAGAATACTAGCAGGAAAAATTGAACATACTAAAAGAAGTATACATCATGTTCAATTGGGATTTATTCCAGGAAAGCAAGGATGGTGTGATAATTGGGGTTGTGCGTCAACTTGGCTAGACCACAATTCTGAGTGGCTGAAGCAGTTGTGATGAATTTATTCCAATTATGAGAATATATATATACACTTTGAGCAGATGATCAGCTGAATGGGAGTTTTCTTAAGGGTGTGGCCTGCTCCTGGAATATATATGGATGTCCTAGGAGAATTGGGGAATCTTTTGTGGATCTGGATCCTACTTTGCTGCCTAAAACTGTCCTATGAGACAACAATCCACCATTTCACCTGGTGATCTTGTATCTGTCATCCACCAAAGTCAACAGCCATTATACTGTCTAATTTTGAGCTTGTCAGCCTCAGCAACTGCCTGAGTTGGGAAAAGCCAACAGCTTGATGTTTGATCTAAGAATTTAGGATTTGCCTGCCTCTATAACTATGTAAGCCATTTTTCTAAGATAAATTTATCTGTATAAATAAGCTTCACTAGTTTTGCTTCTCTAGAGAATGAGCCTAACATGTGTGGTACTGAGAGTAGTTCTAGAAAAAAAAAAATCATAAGGATGTTTCCCAAATTGGTTCTCACTTTGGTTCTCTGATTTGTTAACTACAAAGGAACGGGTGACTCTGCTTCTATTAGTAAAGAGGGTCCTGCTAATCTGTGGTGTGAAGTGGCAACATTAAAATGTAAAATAGATAGATAGTGAGAAGTGAGTCTCTGTGTGATCACATATTTAACACTTCTCTGCAATTTTGCCAGCATGAGGAGTATATGAAAGCTAGTTGATTGGTCCTATTTACATTAGAAAAAGTGGTGAAAGAGCATGATGAATTCAAGGCTGCTGAGTCACAGCTCAAGCAGTGTGTAAAAGACTTTATTCTTTCCAATTGCGCCCTGGAAGACTTACTTCTTCTAAAACAGAATTGATATTGCTAAAAACAAACACAGTCTTATTTTAAGGGTGGCTAAATTCCAGCATTGGGGCATAAATTTGAATAACAGTCATATTAACGGGTCTTCCTTGTAGGCGTATGGATATTATCCTATCACTGACAGCATTGTACTTCAGG
>NW_006921920.1:2028330-2030292 GCF_000298275.1 Orycteropus afer afer | reverse complement strand
GAAACGACTCGACGGCACTTAACAACAACAACAACAAATTCCAGCGGCAATTGAATTTCCAACCCAGAATGGTGTCTGAAGTTAAAGTGAGGGCATTGCTTGGAATGAAATGCGATCCTGAAACCTGGGATTGGAACATATGGTCAACATTGAGTCCTCAATATGGAACCATTTCTTGGGATGATCAGCTGGCAATCTGGTGGCAAATTGATTACATTGGACTACTTCCATCACGGAAAGGACAGCATTTTACTCTTACTGGAATAGATGCTTTAGATATGGATTTTCCTTCCCTGCATGCAATGCTTCTGCCCAAACTACTATCCATCGACTTACAGGTTATCCATTGTCATAGTATTCCACACTGCATTGTCTCAGATCACAGCAAATTAAGTGTGGCAATGAGCCTACACTCATGGAATTCATTGGTCTTACCTTGTTCCTCATCATCCTGAAGCAGCTGGCTTGATAGAAGGGTTGAATGGCTTACTAAAACCACAATTATAGCACCAGATACATGGCAATACCTTGAAGGGTTGGGACAGTGTTCTCTAGGAGGCTGTATATGACAAAAACCAGTGTTCAGTATATGGTGTTGTTTCTCCAATAGGCAGGATTCATGGTTCTAGGAACCAAGGGGTAGAAAAGGGAGTGATAACACTCATTATTACCCCTAGTGCTCCACTCAATTTTTTTTTTTTTTTGCTTCTTGTCCCTGCAACCTTATGCTCTGTAGATCTGGAGGTCTTATTCTCAAAGGGAGGGACACTTCCACCTGGAGACACAATACTGGTTGGATTGCACTGGAAGTTAAGAATACCACCCAGCCCTTTTGGCTTCCTCATGGATCAACAGGCAAAGAAGGGAGTTACTGTACTGCTTGGTGTGATAGATACAGATTACCAAAGGGAAATCGGATTGATATTACATGTAGATGTAAAGAAGAATATGTCTGGAATACAGGAGATTCTTTAGGGTGTCTCTTAGTACTACCATGCTCTGTGATTAAAATCAATGGAAAACTACAGCAAGCCAATTCTGATATGACTACTAATGGACCAGACCCTTCAGAGATAATGATTTGGGTCACCCAAACAGGCAAAGAACCATGGCCAGCTAAGGTGATTGCTGAGGGCAAGGAAAATACAGAATGGGTGATGGATGAAAGTAGCTCTGAATACCAACTACAACCACATGACCAGTTGCAGAAACAAGGCCTGTGATTGTTAGATTTCTTCACTGTATGTGTTCATCAAATATTTTTGTTTTCTTCAGTTATGAACTATAAAATGTAAAGGGGATTGATGCATTTTCAGTTGCATGCATGTTAGTTGTATCACGTTAGTTACAAGTATGACTTTATACTTGTCCTTATTTAGAGGTTAGGGTTGGGCAATCTACTTCTGTAGTGATAACACCTGAGAAACCCAAGGAGAGGTCACTATGATTTGGGTCTGACTCAACAGCACATAACAACAACAACATGTGGTTAAGAAGATGTGTACACCTCCCAAGTTGACAAGGGGTGGACTGTGACAGTTAGTGTTGTGTGTCAACTTGGCTAGACCATGATTCTGAGTGGCTTAAGCACTTGTGAAGTTATTCCCTTGATGAGATCTGATGCATTTGATTTTTGAGCAACCAATCAGTTGAAAAGGAGTTTCCTTAGGGATGTGGTCTACTTCGAGTATGGATGTCTTGGGGAAACTTCTGTGGATCTAGATCCTGTTGTGCTGCTTAAATCTGTCCTGTGAGCAATCAATACACCATTTCACTGGTCATCTTGGATTTGTCATCCACCAAAGTCAACAGCTCTCTTACTGCTTCTAATCTTGAGCGTATCAGCCCCTGCATTGACATGAGTTGAGAAAAGCCTTCAGCTTGACATTTGATCCAGGAACTGGGACTTGCCAGCCTTTAAAACTTTGTGAGCCATTTTCCTAAAATAAATCTCTCTCTCTT
>NW_006921920.1:2026810-2028230 GCF_000298275.1 Orycteropus afer afer | reverse complement strand
GCTCTGGTAGCATAGTGGCTAAAGCACTTGACTGCTAACCAGAAGGCTGGTGGTTCAAACCCACCAGCCACTCCTCGGGAGGAAGGTTGGGCAATCCTACTTCCGTAGTGATGCTGCCTCGGAAATCCAAGGAGGGGTTGCTATGAGTCCGGGCCGACTTGACGGCACATAACAACAACAACATATGTATAAGTATAGGTAAGCTTTACTGGTTTTGCTTCTCTAGAGAACCTAGCTTAACAGAAACGGTTTACCATCAGAAATAAATCAATGTAATATACCACATTATTAGAACAAAAGATAAAAAAAAACATGATAATCTCAATCAATACAGAGAAGGCATTTGATATAATTCAACACTATTTCCTGATAAAAACTCTCAACAAGATAGGAATAGAGAAGAAGTTCCTCAACATGACTAACGGTATCTCTGAAAAAACAAGAACTAATGTTATACTCAATGAAGAAAGGCTGAGAGCCTTCCCCTTGAAAATGGGAAAAGATAAGAATGCCTGCTATTGTGAATTATTTTCAACATAATGGAAGTTCTAGCAAGAACAATAAAGCAAGAGAAAGAAATAAAATATAGCCAAATTGAAAAAGAAGCAGTGAAACTATCTCTATTCATAGATGATATCCTTCTATATATAGAAAACCCCAAAGCATTTATAAGAAAGCTTTAAGAACCATCACAGTTCAGCAAAGCTGCAGGGTATAAGATTAACATGCAAATCTGAAAAGAATATTGAGAAGACCATTGCATTTACAATATAATCTATGAGAATAAAGCAACTATGAATAAATCTAATCAAGTAGGCAATGCATCTATAATAAAATGAAACCAAACTCACTGCCATTGTGTCAGTTCCAACTCATAGAGACCCCTTCTTGGGTTTCCAAGGCAGTATCACTATGGAAGTACATTGTTCAACCTTCTTTCTGAGGAGTGGCTGATGGGTTTGAACAGCCAGCCTTCTGGTTATCAGTCAAATGCCTTAGGCATTATTCCACCAGACCTCTCAGAACTATAATAGGAAAGCTAAAAAGCAATGCTACAAGACATTAAAACAAACCTAAATAAATGGAAAGATATTTTGTACTAATGGACTGGAAGATTTAATATTGTGAAAATTTTTAATATGATCAATGAAATCCCCATCACAATCCCCATAAAAAATTTGACAGCATTATTTATGAAAATGGAAAAACTTATCCTCAACTTTATATGGAAGGGAAGAAAGGTCTGTTTAGCCAAAGCAATTCTGAAGAAGCAGCAAAGAGGTCTCACACTTCCCAACTCAATCCATACTATACACCTACAGTAATCCAAATAGCATTATGCTGGTTTAATGATAAACATATAAACCAATTTTTATCCCAGAAATAAATTGTTATCCCAGAAGTAAATCATATATATATA
>NW_006921920.1:2015749-2026315 GCF_000298275.1 Orycteropus afer afer | reverse complement strand
GTAGTGCCTAAGGCACTTGACTGCTAACCAGAAGGCTGGCGGTTCAAACCCATCAGCCACTCCTCAGAAGGAAGATGGAGCAATCTACTTCTGTAGTGATACTGCTTTGGAAACCCAAAGAGGGGTCGCTATGAGTCGGGTCTGACTTGACGGCACATAACAACAACAAACAACAAGTCTTGGCAAAGAATATTGAATATACCATGGACTGCTAGAAGAATGAACAATTCTGTCTTGGAGAACTACACCTGGAATGATCCTCAGAAGTGAGAATGGTCAGACTTCCTCTCTCTTACTTTGGTCATTTTGTCAGAAGGGAGCAGTCTGTGGAGAAGGATACCATGCCAGGTTAGGTAGAGAGGGTCAGTGATAAAAGGGGAAGACCCTCAATAAGAGGGACTGACACAGTGGCTATGATGATGTGCTCAAGCATAGCTGTTACTGTAAGTATGGCTCAGGACCAGGCAGTATTTTGTTCTGTTATCCATAGGGTCCCAATAGATCAAAACTGACTGGATGACACCTAACAACAATCTAATATATATATAAAACTCTACAACTTAACTGTGAAAAGAAAAATAATTCAATGGAAAAATGGACATAGGACATGCATAGGCACTTCACTGAATCGTATATGCAAGAGGACACCAAACATGAAAAAGATTCTTAATATCATTAGCCATTAGAGACATGTGAATCAAACCAAAATGTGATACTTCACCTCTACTAGAAAGGCAATATTAAAGACAAAAATTAAAAATAAATAAATAAATAAATAACAAATGTTGATGAGATTCATAGGGAGATCAGAACATTTTTTTATTGCTCATGGGAATGTAAAAATCACAAAACATTGTGAAAAACAGCATGGAAATTGCTAAAAAATAAAAATAAAATAAAATAATACTACCATGTTGTTGTTGTTGTTGTTATTTGCCATCGAGTCGGCCCCGACTCATAGCAACCCCTCCTTGGGTTTCCGAGGCAGTATCACTGCGGAAGTAGGATTGCCCAACCTTCCTTCCAAGGAGTGGCTTGTGGGTTTGAACTGCCAGCCGTCTGGTTAGCAGGCAAGTGTCTTAGCCACTATGCTACCAGAGCTCCCAATACTACCATATGATCCAGTAATTCCACTACTAAATATATTCCTTAGTGGCCTAAATGTAGCAAGACAGAAAGACATATGCACACCTATATTTATTGCAGGACTATTCATAACAGCAAAAAAAGAAGAAACAATATAAATGGACATCAACAAACAACTAGATAAACAAAATGGGATACATGCATATAATGTAGCACTATTTGTCCACAAATAGAAATGAAATCCTAATACACACTCCAGCATGAATTAACCTTGAAAACATTATGCTAAGTGAAATAAATCAATCATAAAAGTAGAAATAATGTATGATCTCATTACATAAAATGATTAATATAGGTAAATACATAGAGACCAATACTTATTGGTGCTTACCAGGAAGGGAGGAGAAGGGGATGAGAGAAAGAAGGAATCATTATCTGGGAAGTATCAACTTTTTTTTTTTTTTTTTCCTATGGTAATTGGAAAACTGACATTGATTAAGGAGAATTGTTACACAATTTGACAAATGTAACTGATATTACGACACTATATACCAGATCTGTTAGCAACAAATTCCTAGCGACCCCTCGTTGGGTTTCTGAGGCAGTTATCACTACGGAAGTAGATTGCCCCATCTTCCTTCTGAGGAGTGGCTGGTGGGTTTGAACCACCAGCTTTCTGATTAGCAGTCAAGTGCCTTAGGCACTATGCTACCAGAGCTCCTATAAATGCTGCATCATATAAAATCCTATAGTCAAACTCACTGCTGTGAAGTTGATTGGACTCATAGTGACCCCTCCTTGGGTTTCCCAGGTGGTGTCTCTACAGAAGTATAGCAAAAAAAGACCTAAAAAATAAATAAATAAAGTCTAATTTTAGGTACCACTTTGGTACAACCAAACATATCATGGGATTGGTTTTCTTGGTTTGATGGTTTAAGATCTTGGTTTCATGGAACAATATAGTCAATTGATCTAATATAGTTCTTAGTGTTTTTGTTCTACCTCCTCATTGGGTGATTGATCCCTGGGACTTGTAAGAGTCCATCCAAGATATATTTTTTGACCATTGTAGGCTTGAAGCAGCAGAGGAAGAAGGAGGTCCAGGAATCAGAGAAGGAACTGGGTTGAAGATCTAATTGCCTGCATAAACTACATATTTTGCTATAACACCAGAAAACCTGAATGGTGCCTGGATACTGTTACTGGATGTTTTGATCAGGATATCAATAGCAGGATCCTGATAAAAATGGTCAAAGTATGGAAGTGACTTTCAAATACCAGTGGATCCAGGCTTAGTGGCTCCATTGAGAATGAAGGAAACCTGATATCTATAACCCTGAGATAATCTATAAACCTTGTACTGAAAAAATTCCCTGAATTCATATTTAAACCAAACCAGAGTTTAGCTCAATTAATCATTTTTTTTTCCTTGACTATTTTCTTTCTTTGAAGAACTTTCTGACACAGCCACTATTGTCAAAACAGCCTAGTAGTGGTACAACAACAGACACAGAGACAAGTGGAAGAAAAATTGACAACCCAGAAATAGATCCATTGACCTATGGTCAGATGATCTTTAATTGTGGTAGTTAAGTTTGTGTCAACTTGGCTGGGCCTGGTTGAATGGCTGGGCAGCTGAATGTGGTTATTCCCCATGGTGAGATTAGTAACTAACTCCATGCTGAAATCTTTTGGAGCATCTGAGTAGCTGTTTTGGGTATGTGGTCTGCTTATTGCATATAAAAAAAAACAGCTTTGGGAATGGTCACTAGCTTATGGCACTCTTGAACCCTCCATGTAGCCGAATCATTGTTCAGAAGCCTGCTGTGCTCTGCTGACCTTGGGACTTTAAGTGGACTTGAATTAATGGCCTGTCATGTGGTTTGATAACATCAGGATTGTACCTTTTTACTTGTCAATCTTGGGCTTGTCAGCCTCAGCAGCCAGCAGCTGAGTGAAGAAAATCCTCTAGCTCCAGTGGGCCAGGAGCAGGATGTAGAGCTGAAGCTTAACATTGAGGGGCTTTCATCCAGCCCCTAGAGCCTGCACATTGAACTTGGATTTAAGCTTCCAAACTGTAAAATAATAAACTCCTGTTTGTTCAAGCCATCCCATTGGTGGTATATTCTTGTCAGAGGAGCACTAGGTAACCAGAACAGAAAGACCAAAATCCATTTAATGGGGAAGAGATTGTCTCTTTCACAAATGGTGCTGGCAAAACTGGATATCCATTTGCAAAGAAATGAAACAAGATCCATAGCTAACACCATACACAAAAATTAACTCCAGATGGATCAAAGACTTAAATGAGAAACTTTAAACTGTGAAGTTCATCAAAGAGAAAAACAGAGGCAAACTTTGGGGCCCTAATTTTTGGCATAAATAGACTATCAAGCATAAACCATCATGCAAAAACAGCAGAAGATAAACTAGATGATTGAAACTGTCTAAAAATTAAATTCTTATATACATGGAAAGACTTCTCCAAAAGAGTAAAAAGAACATACAAAATGGGGAAAAAAAATATTCAGCAATGACCTATGAAACAAAAGACTTATCTCTGAAATTTATAGAAATCTTTGACACCTCAACATCAAAAAGATAAACAATCCAATTAAAAAATGGGCAGAAGACATGAACAGATGCTTTACCAAAGAAGATATTCAGGTATCCAACAAACACATGAAGACATGTCTATGATCATTAGCAATTAGAGAAATGTAAATCAAAACAACAATGAGATACCATCTCACCTCAGCATTATTATCAAAGTTCAGCAAGACAGAAAATAAAAAATGTTGGTGAGAATGGGGAGAGATTGGGACCCTCATACACTCCTGGTGGGACTTTAAAATAGTACAACCACTGTGGAAAACAGTATGGTGATTCCTTACAAATTTGGAACTAGAAATACCATTTCATGCAGAAATCCCATTACTAGGTATATATTCTAAAGAAATGAGAAGCAGGACATGAATACACACCCATGTTCATTGCAGCACTATTCACAATAGCAAGGAGATTGAAACAACCGAAGTGTCCATCAAGCAAGGAATGGATAACCAAATTGTGGTATATACACAAAATGCAATTCTATGCAATCATAGAGAATATGTAGAATATTCAAAACACCACATAACATGGATGAACTTCTAGGACGTTATGCTGAGTGATATAATTCAATCACTAGGACAAATATTGTATTAGTCCACTATAGTAGAAAGTCAAGAAAAGGTTTATAAATGGAAAGAAATTTTCTTTGTTTCTTACCAGGGATGGGAGTGGAGGAGTGGGGGACATTTCCTAGGTAGGCTGAAAAAATTACACACACACACACACACACACACCCCCCAAAGAGTGTAAGTGCTTACCAGGGGTGGGAGGGAGAGAGAAAGGTGAAGTTTTGTTTGTGTGGCATTGAGTTTATGCTAATCATGATGAGATATTTTGGAAAATGACAGCAATAACAGTGGCACAACATGGAAAATGTTATCAATATCCCTGAGCTGTAATTGTGGAAGTTGTTATGTTGGCCAATGTGTTCTTGTATATGTTTTTACCACAATAGAAGTTTAAAAAAAAGAAATAATTATCTATGAGATGCAATTGACAACAGTAACTTTTTAGTGTAAGACATTTAGGTAGCAGTCAATCTAAGTTGACGGCGATAAAATAATTTGAGTAGAGATGGTGAGAATAATGCAACATGAAGAAAGTAACCACTGTCACTGAATTATACTTGTAGAAATTGTAGAAACGGTGTGTATATTTTCCTGTGTACATATTTTCACCAAAAAGAAAAATCTGTGGAGCACAGTTCTACTCTGATACATATGGAATTAAGTACATGTCTATGGGGGAAACTGGACTCTCTAGTCTTAATTTTTCAGGAAGAAGAAAGAAAGCTGCTTGCCCCATCTGGACTACTAAAGGAAACTACATCTTCATGTCTGTATGTAATTGAAACTCTCTTCTCATCATTTGACCTGTCTTAGTTATATATGAGTCTTTATATGGATGAGTTGATGTTTTCAGTAATACTGTTATTATGCTCAGTTGAGTGGGCTCCAACTCAGCAATACTATGTACAATAGAACAGAACACTGCCTGGTTGTGTCATCTTCACAATTTTTGCTATGCTGGAGACAATTATCTCAGCCATTGTATCAATCAGTTTTCTTGAGGGTCTTCCCCTTTTTTCACTGACCCTCCACTTTACCAAGGGAGCTTTGGTATCATACTTCCTAAGGCACTTGCCTGCTAACCAGGAGGCTGGTGGTTCAAACCCACCAGCAACTCCTCTGAAGGAAAGTTGGGCAATCTACTTCCGTAGTGATACTGCCTTGGAAACCCAAGAAGGGGTCTCCATAAATCGGGTCTGACTTGATGGCACATAACAACCACTTTACCAAGCATAATATCCTTCTCCAGGAACTGGCCCCTTCTGTCAACATGACCAAAGTACATGACACAAAGAATGGCCATTCTTGCTTCTAAGAAGTCTGTATGTACTTCCTTCTTCTGGAAGTTATAGTATTTTAAGAATTCTTCACCAACACCACAATTCAAATGCATCAATTCTTCTTCTGTCTGCCTTATTCATTGTCCAGCTTTTACACATGAGGTGACTGAAAATACCTTGGCTTCTGTTAGGCATACTTCAATCTTCAAAGTGACATCTTTCCTCTTTAACACTTTAAAGAGGTCTTTTAAAGCAAACATGCCCAGTGCAACACATAGTTTGATTTCTTGACTGCTTCTTCCGGGGGTGTTGGTTGTGGACCCAAATAAAATGAAATCCCTTCAAATTGTTTTATCATGATGTTGCTTATTGGTCCAGTTGTGAGGATTTTTGTTTTCTTTGTGTTGAGGTACAATCCATACTGAAGGTTGCTTTCTTTGATTTTTATCAGAAGTATTTCAAGTCTTCTTCACTTTCAGCAAGGAAGGTTATGCCATCTGCATATTATAGGTTTTTAATGAGTCTTCCTCCTAACCTGATGCAATGATCTTCTTCATATACTCCAGCTTCTATGATTATTTGCTCAGCATATAGATTAAGTATGGTGAAAGGATACAACCCTGACATCCACATTTCCTGATTTTAAAACATTCATTATCCTGTTGTACTGTTAGAATAACTGCCTCTTTGTTTATGTACCAGTTCCTCATGAGAACAATTAAGTGTTCTAGAACTCCTATTCTTTGCAATGTTATCCATAATGTGTTATGTTATCAACACAGTCAAATGTCTTTGCACAGTCAATAAAACAGAGGTAAAAATCATTCTGGTATTCTTTGCTTTCAGCGAGATCAATCTGACGTCAGCAATGATATCCCTCATTTCACGGCCTCTTCTGAATCCAGTTTTAATTTCTGACAGTTCCTAAGAATATACTGTGGCAACCTTTTTTTGAATAATCTTTAGCAAAATTTTACTTTAGTGTGATATTAATGATAGTGTTTGATAATTTCCACATACTTTTGTATCACCTTTCTTTGGAATGGGCACAGATACTGATCTCTTCCTGTCGGTTGGCCAAGTAGTTGTCTTCCAAATATCTTGGTATAATTGAGTATGTGCCTCCATTGCTGCATCCTTTTGGAAAAACATCTCAATCTCAATGGCTATTCCTTCAGTTCCTGAAGGCTTGTTTTTCTGTTAATTCCTTCAGTGCAGCTTGGACTTCTTTCTTCAGTACCATTTTATTGAAATATAACTTATGTACCATGAAATGCACAAAAAGAAAGTGAAATGGGTCAATGTAGTTCTGTTTTTTTTTTTCCTTCTCTTTTCTTTTGCAGTGTTCTCTCCCTTACCCTCGCACCCCTGACAACCAACAAAGAAAGTTTCCCTCCATGTATAAAACCTTCTTTGACCCTCTACAACAACAAACTAATACTATATTTGTCCTTCTGTGAATGACTTATTTTACTCAGCATAATGTCCTCCAAATTCATCCATATTATGTGGCATTTTCCAGGCTCTACGTTATTTAGCATCCCATTATGTGTATGTGTCATAGTTTGCTCATCTACTCTTCAGCTATAAATCCTAGAGATAAGTCCCTTGCCAGATATGTAATTTTTGGCAAATATGGATTTGTTGCAGTCATTTTTGTTATGTGCTTTTTTGTGGTGTCAATTTCTTTGTTCCATATAATTTTCTGTGCTGACTTTGTTTTGTTTATGAATAGTGTCATCACTTCTTTCATTGCTATTGTTTTAGTATTTGCTGAATATTTATGCTGGTCCTCTTTTTTGATGGGAAGGTTTATCATTTTTATTTGAGGTTACACTGTGATTTATAATTTTCTTCCCAGGTTTAGAAGAGTTGTTCTACCTTATAGTTGTCTTGAATTCCCTAACATATAGAAGTTCTATAATGGCACAGATTTTTCCCCATTTTGGGTTTGTAGTTGTCCACATTTGTCAATTGATGTCTCTGGTTCCCTGTTTACAGTCTTGTAGGCTTATTTACTTTGGATACTTCCATAGTTTGATTGGTTTCTGGGTTGTATCATCATGTATGTTAATGGTCAGTTGTTGTTGGCTGTTGTTGCTTCTCTGTCTAAAGGACTCCCTTTATCACCTCTCGTAAGGTTGGTCTGGTTTTAACAAATTCCCTTAATTTCAGCTTATCTGGAAATGTCCTAATTTCACCATCATATTTGAGGGACAGTTTTCCTGGGTACATAATTCTTGGTTGGAAATTTTTCTATTTTAGGGTTTTATAAATATACCATCCCATTGTCTTCTCTCCTATATGGTTTCTGTCAAGAAATCCAAGCTTAGTCTTATTGGTTGCTCCTTGTAGGTAACTTCATTTTGCCTGTGCTGCTCTCAAGATTTTTTCTTTGTCTTTGGTTTTGGTAAGTTTGATGATGATACGTCTTGGTAATTTTCTTTTGCAGTCTATCCTGTTTGGGGTTCATTGGACTTCCTGAATGGATATATTCTCATATTTCATCATACCAGGAAAACTCTCTTCCAACAAACCTTTGACAGTTTCTCTGTGGTTTTATTTGTCTCTTCCTGTTCTGGAATTTCAATTACATGTAGGTTATTCCTTCTGATGGTATCCCACATGAACCTTATGCTTATGTGTTCCATTTAATTTTTGACAATTTCCAATCTTCCTATATTCATACATCCTACATTTCATGTTCTGATATTAATAAATGTTGGCAGTTTCTTCTTGTTTTGAGTTGTCTCACATCAGCAAATGAAGTTCCTGAAAGCTTTACTCCATCCGTGTCACTAAGGTCAACTCCACTTTGAGTAGGCAGATCTCCCCTAGTTGTATTTTGAGTGCCTTCCAAGCTGAGGTGCTTATATTCTGGCACTATATCACACTCTATTTCCCTGTTATTCACGAGTTTTTCATTTGTTGTTGTTATGTGCCATTGAGTCGGACCCGACTCATAGCAACCCCTCCTTGGGTTTCCAAGGCAATATCACTACGGAAGTAGATTGCCCCATCTTCCTTCCCAGGAGTGGCTGGTGGGTTTGAACCACCAGCCTTCTGGTTAGCAGTCAAGTACCTTAGGCACTATGCTATCAGAGCTCCCAAGTTTTTCAGTAGCCACCATTTTTTTTTTTTTTTTTTAAGAAATGGATGGCATCATCCTTCTTCTGAGTCTTTTTTAATCTGGAAGCTCCAATGAAAGCTGTCCACTATGAATGACTGCTGGTGTTTGAAGTACTAGGGCATAGCTTTCAGCATCACTACAATAAGCAAACCACCACCATATGACAAACTGAGAGATAAGTGGTGGCTTTCAGTAATAGGAGGGGTAAAAAGAACTCCTCTTACATCAGTATCTATTACTGCCATCATTTCCATAGAAACCTAGAGAAACAATATCCCCAGACAAAGCTTCTCTGTAACTATGGCTGAGTTAAGAGAAAAGAGATTGGGGCAATAATTCATCAGTTCTTTGAACTGGGAAATCCTACCTCTGCTGACTCTGCTTCAATCTCAGCTTCATAAACTGGAGACTGAAAAATATGTGTATACCACAAAACACACAGTGCTGAAATCTGGAAACAGTATTATTGGCTTTCTTTATTAGAATTGACTATCCATTTGCATTATCATTATTGTACAGAAACTACAAATCTAATTAATAGTATCTGACATTTTAACATTTTAGAGGAACCCATAAAGAGCAATAAAAATCTCTTTGATGTAAGTGGAAGATGCATGCAATTGTTGGAAGGAAAAAATTCCAGTTATAGTATGATTTATTTCCTTAAGTCCAGTTGTTGTTGTTGTTAGGTGCAGACAAGTCATCTCCAACTCATAGCAACCCCATGCACAGCAGAACAAAACACTGCCCAATCCCACACCAGCTCCAAGATTGCTGTACCTGAATCCATTATCACAGCCACCGTGTCAACCCATCTCATTGAAGCCTCCCCCTCTTTCATTGACCCTCCATCTTACCAAGCATGACATCCTTCTCCGGGAAATGGTCCTTTCTGACAACATGACCAAAATAGGTGAGACGAAGTCTGACCATCCTCACTTCTAAGGAGCATCTCAGATTCACTTCCTCCAGGACAGATCTGTTAGTTCTTTTAGAAATCCATGGTACTTTCAGCAATTTTCACCAGCACCACAGCTCAAAAGCATCAACTATTCCTCAGTCTTCCTTATTCGTTTTCCAGCTCTCACATGCATACAAATATCATGGCTTGTGTCAGGCACACCTTAGTCCCCAAGGAGACATCCTTTTTCCTCAGCACTTGAAACAGTTCCTTCGCAGTCGACTTTCCCAATGCTACATGTTGTCTAATGTCCTGACTGCTGCTTCCATTGTCATTGATTGTAGAACAAGACAATGTGAATTCTTTGACAACATCAATCTTCTCTCCATTTATTGTGATGCTGCTTATTGGTCCAGTTGTGAGGATTTTTGTTTTCTTTATATTGACACATAATCCATACTGCAGCCTGTATTCTTCAACCTTCATCAGTAAGTGCCTCAAGTCATCCTCACTTTCAGCAAGCAAAGTTGTATCATCTGCGTATCCAAGGTTGTTAATGATTCTTCCTCCAATCCTGATGCCAAGTTTTTCTTCATATAGTCCAGCTTCTTGGATTATTTGCTCAGAATATAGATTGAATAAGTATGGGGAAGGGATAAAACCCTGACACACTCCCTTCCTGATTCTAAACCATGCAGTGTCCCCTTGTTACCTTCGAATGACAGCCTCCTGGTCAAGGTATAGGTTCCTCATGAATACAATCAAGTATTCAGTAATTCCCATTCTTATCAATGTTATCCATAATTTCTCATGATCCACATAATCAAATGCCTTTGCATAGTCAATGAAACACAAGTAAACATCTTTCTGGTATTCTTTGCCTTGAGCCACGATCCATCTGACAGCAGCTATGATATCCCTTGTTCCACATCCTCTTCTGAATCCAGCTTGCACCTCTGGAAGTTCTCTGTCAATATACAGCTGCAA
>NW_006921920.1:2012448-2014479 GCF_000298275.1 Orycteropus afer afer | reverse complement strand
TTCCAGACTAAGAAAGAATAGGGTATTATGTGATTTTATATATCTCACACAGTATTTCCTCTGGATCATTTTAAAACAATCATGTCCCTTCTTACCCCTATGTTAAATACCAACAACTAAAGAAAAAAAAAAAAAAAAGACAAGAATTTTAACTCTAATTATATTTTGGAAGAAAGATTATTAGCAATAATAATCATGCCCAAATGATTTATTCTAAATCAGATATAATAGTTAAAATGTGGGTTGTAAAGTTTGATGTCCATGAGTTTGAATTTTGTTTCCACTTATTACCATTGTATAACCTTGACTAATTTATTTAATTTCTCTATGATCCAATCTTCTCATCTATAAAACATTGTTAATAATCTTATGTACCTAGTAAGTTGTAAAGATTGTTTTCATGCCCAGAAAACATTTAATGAATGTGGCACTTTGTCTTTAGTTAATAAATGTTAGCTAACATTTGTTTGTAGATGCTGTTGACTTAGCTCTGACTCAAGGCAACCTCATGTGTGATGGAAAGAAATGTTGCCTGGACTTTCATTATCTTTACAATCATTGGTATGGTCAGTACATTGTGCCTGCTATTGTATATTTTGAGTGCATTCCAACCTCAGTGTTATCTTCCTCGCTATATCAGTGAGTATTCTGTTGTGATCCATTAGGTTTACATGGACTAATTTTCCAAAATATACTGGTAGGACTTTGTTCTTAGTCTGTTTTAGTTTGGAAGCTTCACTGAAACCTGTCCTCCATGAGAACACCTTCCAGTGTTTGAAATATAAGTGGCATAGCTTCCAGCATCATAGCAACATGCAAGCTACCACAGTATGACAAACTGACAGACAGAGGTGGTATCTATCATTACTATATGAGAAATAATTTCATTACTTAAAATAAGTTGAATTCCATATAAAATGTTTTATAGACCCTATACTTATTTTTATAACAGAAATATTTTATTTATTCAAATAATTTATTAAATAATTATTTGGACCCTCAATAAAATAGATTTTGAAGTATTTGTTCTTATATAAGTGTCTTAGCTACACTCTGGCCTTTAGAGGTATAAGAAAAACTCTAGGAAGTCTTCAAAATTCAAGTAGTATAGTTGCTTGAAAGAAGATAATACGCAAAAAAATCAAAGATAACTTTCTTTATACTGGTACATTGTTGTTGTTATTAGGTGCCATCGAGTCATTTCCAACTCATAGTGACCCCATGCACAGTAGAACGAAACACTGCCCTATCCTGCACCACCTCCATGATCCTTGTTATACTTGAGCCCATTGTCGCAGCCACCTTGTCATTCCATCTCATCGAAAACCTTCCCCTCTTTCATCGACTCTCCACCTTACCAAGAATGACATCCTTCCCCAGGGCTTGGTCCCCTCTGACAACATGACCAAAGTAGATGAGATGAAGTCTGGCCATGCTCGCTCCCAAGGAGCATCTCGATGCACTTCCTCCAGGACAGATCTGTTAGTTCTTTTTGTAGTCCATGGTACCTTCAGCATTCTTCGCCAGCACCACAACTCAAAAACATCAACTCTTCTTCTGTCTTCCTTATTTATTGTCCAGCTCTCACATGCATATGAGGCGATTGGAAATATCATGGCCTCTGTCAGGAGCACCTTAGTCCTCAAGAAGACATCCTTGTTCCTCAGCACTTGAAAGAGTTCGTTCGCAGCTGACCTGCCCAGTGCTACACATCATCTAATGTCCTGATTGCTGCTTCCATTGGTGTCGATTGTAGAACAAAGCAATGTGAATTCTTTCACAACCTCAATCTTTTCTCAATTTTTCATGATACTGCTTATTGGCCTAGTTGTGAGGATTTTTGTCTTCTTTATATTGAGATGTGATTCCATACTGCAGACTGTGTTCCTCAATCTTCATCAGTAAGTGCCTCAAGTCATCCTCACTTTCAGCAAGCAAAGTTGTATCATCACCGTATCTCAAGTTAATGATTCTTCCTCCAATCCTGATGCCAAGTTTTTCTTCATATAGTCCAGCTTCTTGGATTATTTG
>NW_006921920.1:2010422-2011999 GCF_000298275.1 Orycteropus afer afer | reverse complement strand
GTGCGATATTAATGATATTGTTCTATAATTTCCACATTCTGTGGGATCACCTTTCTTTGGAATGGGTACAAATATGTATATCTTCCAGTCAGTTGGCCAGGTAGCTGTCTTCCTAATCTCTTGGCATGACCGAGTGTGTGCTTCCAGTGCAGCATCCATTTGTCAAAATATCTCAAATCATATTCCATCAGTTCTTGGAGGCTTGTTCTTTGCCAATTCCTTCATTGCAGCTTTGACTTCCTCCTTCAGTACGATAGGTTCTAGATCATATGTCACCTCCTGAAATGGATGGAGATTGACCAGTTCTTTTTGGTACAGTGACTCTGTGCATTCTTCCAATCTTATTTTGATGTTCCCTGCATCATTCAATGTTTTGCCCTTAGAATCTTTCAATATTGCAACTCGAGGGTTAAATTTTTTCCTCAATTCTTTCAGCTTGAGAAATGTCAAGCGTGTTCTTCCCTTTTGTTTTTCCAACTCCAGGTCTTTGCATATTTCATTATAGTAATTGGCTTTGTCTTCTTGAGCTGCCCTTTCAAATCTTTGGTTCAATTATTTTATCTTGTCATTTCTTCCATTTGCTTTAGCTACTCTCTGCTTAAGGGCAAGTTTCAGAGTCTCTTCTGTCATCCATTTTAGTCTTCTCTTCTTTTGTTGTCTTTTTACTGACCTCTTGCTTTCTTCATGGATGATGCTCTTGATATCCTCCCACAATTCTTCTGGTTTTCTGTCATTGGTGTTTAATGAATCAAATCTTTTCTTTAGATGGTCTCTAAATACAGAAGGAATATATTCTAGATCACATTTTGGTTCTCATGGACTCGTTTTAATTTTCTTTAACTTCAAGTTGAACTTGCATATGAGCAGTTGATGGTCTGTTCCACAATCAGCTCCCAGCCTGGTTTTGGCTGAAGATATTGAGTTTCTCCATTGCCTTTTGTCACTGATGTAGTCAATCTGATTCCTAAGTGTTCCATCTGGAGAAGTCCATGTGTACAGCTGCCATCTGTGTTGTTGAAAAATGGTGTTTGCAATGAACAAGTCGTTGGTCCTGCAAAATTCTATCATGCGAGTTCCAGCATTATTTCTGTCACCAAGGCCATATTTTCCAACTACTGGTGATTCTTCTTTGTTTCCAACTTTTGCATTTCAGTCACCAGTGATAATTAACACATCCTGATTACATGTTCAGTCAATTTCAGACTGCAAGAGTTGATAAATATCTTCAATTTCCTCAGCATTGGCTTTGGTGGTTGGTTCATAAATTTGAATAATGGTCATATTAATGGGTCTTCCTTGTAGGCATATGGAGATTATCCTATCACTGACAGCATTGTACTTCAGGACAGATCTTGAAACATCCTTTGTGAGGATGAATGCCACGTCATTCCCCTTATACTGTCGTTCCCAGCATAGTAGACCATATGGTTGTCTGATTCAAAATAGCCAAAACCAATCCATTTCAGCTCACTAATGCCTAGGATGGGAGCTCTGGTAGCATAGTGCCTAAGGCACTTGACTGCTAACCAGAAGGCTGGCGGTTCAAACCCACCAGCCACTCCTCAGAAGGAAGATGG
>NW_006921920.1:1998413-2009263 GCF_000298275.1 Orycteropus afer afer | reverse complement strand
TCCTTCCCTTCAAGGCTCAGGAGTCCAAGATTATCTTCTGTGTCTGTGTCAATTGGTTTTCCTTTTCTTTGTAGAAGAGGTTCTGTGCAGTCCTTCTGCTTAGTCCGCCATCTTGCGGGAACTCTCCGAGTTGAGTGCTTTCAAAAGTTGAATACAAATAGAATAAAAAGTGTAACTTTGCAGTGCATATATCTGACAAACACTGCCTCAGCCAGTGATCAAATTTAACATCATCAACATTGATAAATCATGGTAATAGTACATACCCTTGATATGATATTATGAAATTGGCACTTTATCTTTGTGATCTTCTTCACAAAGACATAAAATCTCAATCCAATCATAAGGACACAAACAAACAAATAAATAAATCTCACTAGAGATATTCTACAAAATATCCAGAAAGGACTCCTCGAAGTTGTCAAAGTCAAAAACAAGGAAAGTCTGAGACACTGTCACAGTCAACAGGAGCCTAAAGCAGCATGACAACTAAAAGTCAGAGCTAACTTGACAGCACTTAACAGATGGAAACCTAAAATACATAAATAACCTTTTATACAAACCAAAAAATTTTAATATAGTATACATTTTGCCAGTATTATATTGATATTGGTTCATTAACTGAAAAATATACTATGTTAGTATATTTTAGTATATTAAAAAAAAAAAAAAAAAAGAAGAAGTGCACTGCTGTTGAGTCAGATCTGAATCAAAATGACCCCTCCTTGGGTTTCTGAAGTGGTATCACTATGGAAGTAAATTGCCCAACCTTCCTTCCAAAGATGGCTGGTGGGTTTGAACTGCCAGCCTTCTGGTTATTAGTCAGATGCCTTATGTTAATATTACAGAAAACTAGGTCTAAGGTGGTCTTACTGTCTTTATAAATTTTCTGTAAATCTAGTTTTTGTTGTTATTCTTAGTTCCTGATCAGTAGATTTTGATGCATAACTACCCTGAGTACAAAAGAAGAAAACACTGCCTGGTCCTGTATCATCCTCAAAATCATTGCTATGTTTGAACCCATTGTTGCAGTGACTGTGTCAATCTATCTTGTTGAGGGCCTTCCTCTTTTTTGTTGACTATCTACTTTACCAAGCATTATATCCTTCTCCAGACATTGGTTTCTTCTGATAATATATCTAAAACATATGAGACAAAGTCTCCCCCTCTTCCCTTCTAAGGAGCAATCTGACTGTTCATTCTTCTGGCAGTCCATGTTATAGTCGATATTCAAAGGGTAACACCATAATTCAAAGGCATCAATCCTTCTATGATCTTCCTTATTTATTGTCCATCTTTTGCATGCATATGAGATTATTGCAAATACCACAGCTTGGGACAGGAACACTTTAGTCCTCAAGATGGCATCTTTACTCTTTCACACTTTAAAGTGGTCTTTTGGAGCACATTTACCCAATGAAATATGCTGTTTGATTTCTTACCTGCTGCTTCCATGGACATTAATTGTGGATTCACCACTCATTTATCAGGTTATTTTAATGAAGTTGGTCATATGTTGTTGTGATACTCAATTCCATGACAACAGTATTCCATTGCATTCATCATCACAAAGAATGTTTCAAAATCTATCCTGCAGTACAATAATATTCATACACCGACAAGGAAGACCAGTTAAAACTATTATTATTCAATTTTACACACCAAAAGATGAAGCAAAAGATGAAGAAATTAAAGATTTTTACCACCTTTACAGTCTGAAATTGACCAAGAATGTAATCAAGATTTGTTGTTGATTATTAATGATTGGAATGCAAAAGTGGGAAAAAAAGAATAATCATCAGTAGTTGGAAAATATTGTCTTGGTGATAGAAATAACAGGGATCTTATGATAGAATTATGCAAGAACAATGACTTATTCACGGCAAACACCTTTTTTCAACAATGTAAACACTGGCTTTCCAGGCGAACCTCACTGTTGGAATACACAGGAATCAGATTAACTACATCTGTGCAAGGAAGCAATGGAGAAGCTCAATATCTTCAGCCAAAACAAGGCCAGAAACTGACTGTGGAACAGACTATCAATTGCTCATAAGCAAGTCCAAATTGAAGTTGAAGGCAATTAAAACACATCCACAAGGGCCAAAATATGACCTTGATTATATTCCACCTGAATTTAGAGACCATTTGAAGCCTTATATTTGATACATTGAACACCACTGACTGAAAACCAGAAAACTTGTGGGATGATATCAATAACATTATATGTGAAGAAAGCAAAAAGTTATTAAAAAGACAAGAAAGGAAGAAAAGACCAAAATGGATGTCAGAAGAGACACAGAAACTTGCTCTTGAATGGGGAATTGCTACAGCAAATGGAAGAAATGACAAGATAAAAGAGCTGAACAGAAGATTTCAAAGAGCAACTAGAGAAGACAAAGTCAATTATTATAATGAAATGTGCAAAGACTAGGAGTTAGAAAACCAAAGGTAAGAGGACATATTTCTCAAGCTGAAAGAAGTGAAGGAAATATGCAAGCCTCAAGTTGTAACATTTAAAAATTCTATGGGTAAAATATCGAATAATGCAGAAAGCATCAAAAGAAGATGGAAGGAATACACAGAGTCAATGTACAAAGTAATTTGGTCAATATTTAACTATTTTACAAAATGGCATGTGATCAAGATCCAACGACATTGAAGGAAGAAGTAGAAGCTATATTGAAAGAGTTGGAGAAAAACAAGGTTCCAGGAATTGATGGAATATCCACTGAGATTTTTCAAGGTATGTATGCAGCACTGGAAGCACTCATTCATCTATGCCAAGTAATATGGAAGAGAGCTACCTGGCCAAGTTACAGGAAGAGATCCGTATTTGTACCAATTCCAAAGAAAGGTGATAAAACAGAATGTGGAAATTATCAAATGAAATCATTAATATTACATGTAAGTACAATTTTGCTAAAGATAATTAAAAAAATGTTGTAGCAGTATATTATCAGGAAACTTCCACAATTGCAAGCTGAATTCAGAAGAGGACATGGGGCAAGGGATATCATTGCTGATGTCAGGTGGATCTTGGCTGAAAGCAAATAACACCGGAAAGAGGCTTACTTGTATTTTATTGACTATGCAAAAGAATTTGATTGTGTTGATCATAACAAATTACGGATAACATCGAGAAGAATGAGAATTCCAGAGCACTTAATTGTGCTCATGAGAAACCTGTACATAGAGCAGGAGGTTTCATTTGAACAAAACAAGAGGATACTGCATTGGCTAAAATCAGGAAGGTTGTGTGTCAGGGTTCTATCCTTTCACCATACTCATTCAACATATAAGTTGAACAAATAATCAGAGAAGATGGACTATATAAAGAATGTGACATCAGTATTGGAAGCAGACTCATTAACAAACTGAGATATGTACAAGACACAACCTTGCTTGCTGATAGTGAAGATGATTTGAAGCATTTACAGTAAGGATTACACTTCAACATAAAGAAAATGAAATTCCTCATTATTGGGCCTATAAACAGAATCATGATAAAGAGAGAAAAGATTGAATTTATCAATTATTTCATTTCACTTGGAGCCAAAATCCCCACCCATGAAAGCAGCAGTAAAAAAATTAGATGTCATATTATACTGGGAAAATCTGCAGAACTCTTTAAAGCGTTCAAGAGGACAGATGTTTATTTGTTCAAGAGGACAATACTTTATTTGTCCTTCTGTGATTGAATTATTTCACTCAGCATGTTGTTGTTGTTGTTGTTGTTATGTGCCGTGGAGTCAGCCCTGACTCATAGCGACCCCTCCTTGGGTTTCCAAGGCAGTATCACTATGGAAGTAGGATTGCCCAACCTTCCTTCCAAGGAGTGGCTGGTGGGTTTGAACCATCAGCCTTCTGGTTAGCAGTCAAGTGCCTTAGCTACTATGCTACCAGAGCTCCCTCACTTAGCATAATGTCCTTTAAGTTCTTCCACGTTATGTGTGTTTTGCAGATTCTACATTATTCTTTAGTGTTGCATAGTGTTGCATTGTGCGTGTAACATAGTTTGGTTATCCATTCTTCTGTTGATGGGTACGTAGGTTTTTTCCATCTTTTGGCTATTATATATAGTGCTGTGATGAACATGGATATGCACATATCTGCTCTTTTCCTAGCTCTCACTTCTTTACCTACTCCTGGGATTGTTGAGTCAAATGGCATTTCTAATTCCATATTTTTAAGAAATCATCATACTGTTTTCCATGGTGGTTGTATCATTTGACAGCAGTGTATGAGAGCCCCAATCTTTCCACATCCTTCCCACTCAAATGCACTGCCATTGAGTCAGATCCGACTCACAGTGATTCCTCCTTGGGTTTCCAAGTCACTCCTCAGAGGGAAGTTGAGCAATCTTCTTCCATAGAGATACTGCCTCGAAAACTCAAGGAGGGGTCACTATGAGTCAGAGATGACTCTATGGGACATAACAACAACTACAACAATCACTGCAGAAGTAGATTGCCCAATCATCCTTCTGAGGAGTGGCTGTTGGATTTGAACCACCAGCCTTCTGGTTAGCAGTCAAATGCCTTAGGTACTACACCACAAGAGCTCCTACATCCTCACCAGCATTTGTTATTTTCTGTCTTGTTGAACTTTGCCATTAGTGCTGGGGTGAGATAGTATCTCATGGTTATTTTGATTTTCATCTCTCTGATAGCTAATGGTTGCGAGCATTTCTTCATGTATTTGCTAGCCTCCTGAAAATCCTCTTTGATGAAGTGTCTATTCATTTTTTAATTGGATTATTTGTCTTTTTGTTGTTGAGGTGTTGGCATTTTCTATAAATTTTAGAGACAAGTCCCTTGTCAGATATGTAGTTATTGATAAATATGAATTTGTTGCTATCATTTTTGTTATGTGCTTTTGTGTGGTGTTGCTGATTTGTTTGTTCCATATAATTTGCTGTGCTGAGCTCATTTTGTTTATGAATTGTGTTAGCACTTCCTTTGTTGCTATTGTTTTAGTATTTGCTAAATATTTGTGCTAGAACTCTTTTTGATTTTGATGTGAAGGTTTATAATTTTTTTTTGAGGTTATCCTGTGATTTATAAGTTTCTTCCCGAGTTTAGAACTGTCCATTCTATCTTATAGTTGTTTTGACTTCCCTAACATTTAGAAGTTCTATAACTACACAATTTTTTTCCTCTTTTTGGTTTGTTGCTGACCTCATTTATCAATTGTTGTCTCTGGTTCCCTGTTTACAATCTTGTAAAGTTATTTACTATAGATATTTCCATGACTGGGTTGGTTTCTGGGATATGTCATCATGTGTGTTAATGGTTATTTGTAGTTTGCTGTTGTTCCTTCTCTGTCCAAAGGACTCTCCTTTGCATCTTTTGTAAGGTTTGTTTTGTTTTAACAAATTCCCTTTGTTTCTGTTTATCTGGAAATCTCCTAATTTAACTATCACATTTGAGGGACAATTTTGCCAGATATATAATTCTTGGTTGGAAAATTTTCTCTGTCAGGGTTTTATATATACCATCCCATTACTTTCTTGCTTGCATGGTTTCTGCTGAGAAATCAGAGCTTATTTTTACTGGTTGTCCTTTGTAAGTAACTTTTTGTTTTTCCCATGCTGCTTTCAGGATACTTTCTTTGTCTTTGGTTTTGATGAGTTTGATGATGATAAGTCTTGGTGATTTTCTTTTGGGGTTCATAGGACTTTCTGAATGAATACATTCTAATCTTTTATCATATCAGGGACATTCTCTTCCAACAAATCTTGGACAATTTTCTCAGTGGTTTTCTTTTTCTCTTCCTATTGTGAAATTCTGATTACATGTATGTTATTCCTTTTGATGGTATGTCATATGAACCTTAGGGTTTCTTCATTTTTTGAATCTTTTTTCTGACTGATACCTTTCCAAAGAAGTATTGAGGTATTTGTCTTCAATCTCACTAATTCTGTCTTCCATTGCATCAATTGTACTCTTTTGTCTGTTCAATGTGTTATCTATTTCTGAAAATTTAGTATTAATCTTCTGGATTTCTATCTGTAGATTTTGTATCATTTCAAATTTTTCATTTATTTTGTCATTTTGTTCTTGTGTTGTCTTTCAAATTGTTCTAGGGGTTTCTCTGTGTTTTCCTCAATTTTGTCAGTGTTTTCTTTAAATTATCTCTCAAACCATTGAAGGTACCTAAATATAATACTTTTGAATTCCTTATTGGGGATTTCCTATGCTGCTTCTTCCTCAGAGATGTGTTTTGGGTCTCTATCATGGTCCATTGTTTCTCCTGCTTTATCTTGCTTCTTTGTGTGGACTGTAATGGTCTGTTGTCTCTGAGACACTGTGCCATTTTTGTGTTTATATTTAATTGGTGATTTTATGTTAGAGTGACTTGCCCACAATTTTCATTTTCTTTGTTTTGTTTGGAGATTATCTATGCAGGCAGGGTACTGTGCTCCTATATTCACTAGTTGGCAACATTATACACTCACCCACCACTTGTCTCCTTTCCTATTGTCAGCCTCCTGTATGCCCTTGCCTCTTTGGCAAACAGAGCCTATTCTTAAGTCCATGGAATCCAAATGAGAATGCTGTCACTTTAATATCCAATATGGCCACCACTTGTAAACATTCAAAATGGCTGCAGCCTCAGTCACTTTAAATATCCAAAATGGCCACTGCTTATAAACAATCAAAATTGCTGCTCCTTTAAGAGAGCCAAAAAACCACAGCTCAAGTTGTCTCCCTCCTTGCTATTTCCCTTCCTACTCATAGGCCACCAGCACAGTTGTCCCTGCAGCTCTTGGTGACCAGTGCTGATCTTTAGGTCAATTCTTAGGTGCCAGCACCACTTGGAAATATTCAAACTGTTGGTCCCATCAGAATAGCTGACAGTCTGCTGCTCTGACTGTCTCCATACTCACTGTTTTCATTCAGGTTTTTCCACTAGTTGGTGCCTAATCCACTTCTGTATACTTCCTTTCAAAGCTCAGGGATCCAGGATTATCTTCTGTATCGCTGTCAATTGGTTCTCTTTTCTTTGTTGAAGAGGGTCTGTGTAGATTGTCTGCCTATACCACCATCTTACCAAAAATCCCTGTTTGTAAGTTTTTAAGGTGTAAGGCACTGATTTGTTAATCAGGAGGTAGAAGAAAAGCACTAATAATGACATCAGGTCAGTTAACTGGAATATTCCATGAAATCATAATATTAAACCTCCAAGCCAGCATTTAAGAGTGAGGCCCTGAATGTGCATTTAGAGCTTTGGTTACATGATGTATGGTTTGTCCACTAGTTGGCTCTGCTGTAGTGTAATTAGTGGGAACCAGCTCTCATTGGAGAATCTAAATATATTATTTGTGCATCATTTATCTTAGGTCAATTTCACTAAAGAAGAATCACCGATCTCTGATCATAAAATGTGGCTGCCAGTGTTTTTGGAATTGATGAAAAAGGTTAACCAAAACCAAACCCCTGGCTGTTGAGACACTTCTGAAAGATGGTGACCTCAAGTGCTACAGAGTAGAACTGCTTCATAGGGTTTTCTTGCTTGTAATCTTTATAGAAGCAGATTGCCATGACTTTCTTTTGTGGCACTAATGGGTAGGTTCAATCTGCTCATTATCAAGATAGTTGTCAAAAGCAAACTGTTTGTGCCACCCAAAGATCTGAAAGAAGGGTAGATGTTAGAAACTTTTCTGTTCTGAGTATAAGTCTCAATAGATCTCAGTGGAAGCTCTTTTAGGTCCTAGCACTCAAACTTGTTTTCAGTTCTTATTCAATCCCTATTTCCAACTCTTCCACCTCAGCTCTCTCTTTCATTATTGCCAATGTTTTCCATACCATGCCTGTCTAGATTCTGCAATGTGAATAATTTTTGGAACTATCTCTGGCTTCAGCTGTCTTATGCCCTTCTAGATCAATTTCCACTCATCAATCTGCTTTCTGTTTTCTAAAAATTTAGTGGCACTCCTTGACCACTGTTTTATTTTCCCCTCTCTCTTTTCCTTGTTATTTTAATTCTTCAAAAATTCTGTTATTATCATATGAAAGAGAAATGCATGCATTTCATTCAACCCCAAATGTCTTCATTAATTTCCTTAAAATTGCACAATTAGAAATTGGGAAGGCCTTAAATTTGTTTTTTGTTTGATAATCATTAAAGGGTCAGATTTTTTTTTCTTTTTTTTTAATTCCTATTGTGATTTGGATGAAAGTTTACAGAGCAAATTCACTTTCCATACAGTAGCTCACATACACTTTGTCTCAAGACATTGACTGCAATTTCCCACAATGCAACAGCTCACCTCCTACTTCCTCCCCATAGTTACCTCTTCCCTGAATCCTTCCGTCCCATGCACTCCTGCCCCCCAAGCCATCTCCCTGTGCAAACACAACCCCTCTATTCTCCTATGATTTATCTCTCCAAGGAGTGTATCTACCTAATGTAAATGTTCAGCTCATATGCCTGTCTTTTGTTTGGCTGGAAGCTACAGGAGTGAGTTCAATTCCAGACCTGAAGGGCAGCTAGGGGCCATAGTCTCAGTGATTTCATCAGGCTCTATCAGACCAACAAACCTTATCCTTTTTTTCTTTTTAATGATTTTGAGTTTTCTTCCACATTGTTCTCCCACTCTATCCAGGATCTCCTACATAGATCCCCTCTGAGTGGTTCATGGTGGTAGGTGGGCACCACCTAGTTCCTCTCATCTCGTAGTTGTATAGACTGAGAATTGCATGGTGTACAAGTCACTTGGACTAATTATTTCCATGCATCTTTGGTTTTCTTCCAGATATATTTTTTGCTATGACATTTTGATATTCAAAACCAGAAATACAAGGAGGTTTGCAAGCCAGTTGTTTTCATACAGATAATTGATTCTATTGCACAGAAGTATACTAATTGCTATAGTACAGCATTTAACAGGTACTTTAGGGATCCCTAAACAAAACCCATCAGCCACTACTCAGAAGGAAGTTTGGGCAATCTACTTCTGTAGTGATACTGCCTTGGAAACTCAAGGACGGGTCACTATGAGTCGGATTTGACTCCACAGCAGTGAGTTTGGTTTTGGTTTGTCCAATTTAGGGGCTTAAGGGATTGCTATGAGTCGGGTCCAACTCAACAGCACATAACAACAACATCTTCTACATCGAGGAGCTCAGGTGACATGGTGGTTAAATCATTTGGCTGCTAAACAAAGGTCAGCAATTTGAACCAACTAGCCACTCCAGGGGAGAAAGATGAAGCAGTGTGCCTCCATAATGATTTACAGCCTTGGAAACCCTAGGGGGCAATTCTATGCTGTCCTATAGGGTCACTGTAAGTTAGAATTAGCTTGATAGCAGTGTTTTTGTTTGTTTGTTTTTTGATCTTCTAGCATTATATCAGACACTACTCTGTTATGATGCATTGGGTTTTCATTGGCTGCTTTTTAGAAGTAGACTCTAGTCTGTCTTAGTCCAGAAGTTCCTTTGAAATCTGTCCTCTGTGAGTAACCCTGCCAGTATTTGAAATTCCAATACTTATTTCTCTAGTACTGTTGTAATAGAAATACCACAAGTTGTTGGCTTTCACAAACAGAAATGTATTTTCCTAAAGATTGGGATGCTAGAAGCCCAAATTCAGTGTTGGCTCTAGGATCTGGGTAGAGGTCCCTCAAACTTGGGTTTCAACTTTACCTTCCAGGCCTGCTGGAGCAAGCTGGCAGCTTTTCCTGACTCACAGAACTATGTAATCTAATATATAATTATAATCTAATCATAAGATTAGAAGATATTACAGTAGGCTGCAGATTGTTGGCTCACAGGCCACAAAGGCAACAGTTCCCAGATCAGTAGACATCATGACAGGCCACTAGTTTAAGTCCAGGAACTGGACATGATGATTGGCCAAATGCAGGATCCAAACTTACCAAATAGCTAGTAGTTTTCTCATAGTTTCTCCATGTATACTAGAAACATGCCACACCCCAAAGGCAACTTCCCTTTAACTTATTAGCAGATTCCATCATGGAGGTGATTACACCACATCCAATTTCATCATGAGGAATAAATATATCCAGCTGCCAAGCCACTCAAAATCACAGCCAAGCCAACCAAGTTGACAGACAAACTTAATTACCACAGGTTGTATAGCTCCCAGCACCACAGATAAACACAAGCCAGCACAGTATGACAAACCAACCACTGAGTGGTGGTGAAGGAGAAATTAGATGTGATCTATTTCAACTCTTCACTTTTCAAATAAGAAACACAAGAGCTTAAGAGATTTATATCATTTACCAACATCACACAACTGTGACAAAAATTGAAACTTAGCTTCTAAAACTTCCATTCTTTTATTTGTCTTTCAGTTTGATTAATATTATCATTTTGACAATAAAATAGATCAGATAACACACAGCTCCTCTTCCCATTCTGACCTCTTGCTTGGAGAGTGAGAAGAAATTCTGCTCGAAGTTGTGAGAGAATTATAGATAATCTCATGCTTATTTCAGGAATCTCTCTCTTCTCCCTATAAGACAGACTAGAATTCCTGCTGCTTGTGTCCTTCATTTCTACTGCTCTAAATGTAAACAGGGAAAGCTGAAAATTAGAGCATTGGAAGTACCTAAGTTGTCCAGCATAGCTCAAAAATAAAAGAACAAGCAAGAACTTGATGCAGATCAGCATCCAGGAAAATAAAAACACACATTTATTGAAAGGTCATCTATAGCATAGTGCCTAAGGCACTTGACTGCTAACCAGGGTCTGACTCAATGTCAAACAACAACAACAAAAACAACATATTGTCTGCATATTTTCTGTCCTCATCAGGGGACAGATACCTGGGTCTAGAAGAGAGGGGACTACTAGAAGTGTTCATAAAATGCCATATAT
>NW_006921920.1:1981933-1998313 GCF_000298275.1 Orycteropus afer afer | reverse complement strand
TTTATTTAATCAGAGATAGCATAAGCAATATTACAATATTTCTGATCATTTTGTCCCTGCACTTAACATTTCTCAACTTGTTGGGAAATATTAAAAGTTAAATTATTTCATATATGATTTTCCTTAGAGGTAGTTTTTACAAAGAAAAAGAGTCTAGTATAATTAATATTTTTGAGGAATATATCAATCAGTTGGAGGTCAAAAATCTACTTCCAAATTGTAAAGAGTGCAATTTGTAACAATTAGTTAAAACATGATTTGTAATTCAGTGACATTTAGATTTTTTTTTCCAAGATCTGAATTGCTTTGTCTGCCAAAATCATATCCTAAATATCTTCCTTAATAACTCATAAAACCTCTTAGGCTTTACAGAAATGAATGCCTTATTCTTAGATGTTATGGTATAACTCTGATTCATTTAAGATAAAAAAGAAAATATTATTTTTGTGCTAGTGGAAATTTTTCATTTGTTGTTGTTGTTGTTGTTTGCCGTGGAGTCAGCCCCGACTCATAGCGACCCCTCCTTGGGTTTCCGAGGCAGTATCATTATGGAAGTAGGATTGCCCAACCTTCCTTCCAAGGAGTGGCTGGTGGGTTTTAACCGCCAGCCTTCTGGTGAGCAGTCAATTGCCTTAGGCACTATGCTACCAGAGCTCATATCCTAACAAATCATCAGCATTTTCCATCATTTTTTATCAAAATAAAACTAATTTGTTTTCATTGTATAGATGTGCCATTTTAACTCACACAATTTACCTAATAATTCCTATCTTTTAATAATTATAAAGTTATTTGAGAGTTTGTTTCAAATTTGCAATTCATAATCAGAGCAATAATTATTTACATTTTGTATCATTTTCTTTCCTATCAGTAAGACCATAAAAACAAAATATATTGAACCTTGTTGCTGAGACCAATAAATCTCAAAACATAAACCAAAAATATATATATATTTTTTTTAGATAGAAATCTCCGAAAACATCTATCCATCTCTCCTCTGTGGGAAACTAGAGAAAGAATGCAGTATTGTTAAAAATGTCCGTGAATAGAGTAGGTAAAAAAAAAAAAAAAAAGTTACATGAACAAAAGCAATGTTGTTACATCTGTCCAAGTTGTTTTTTTAATGCAGAAGTCTATATTAATCATTGACTTGGAAAACAGAATGTGATATATCAGGATACTACTTCATTATAATTTTCATCCTCTGATCCTGTTTTGTCTTTTCTTTATAGATAAGTTCTTTCTTATGTATTTAATTGATAGCTTAGTCTTTTTGAAGTGTAAATCTATTTGCTTCAAAAATAATAATCAGTGAGGACAAAAGAATCTAATCACTTTTGGAAAGTGAAAGATTGAAAATAACAAGAATATTGGTATCAATATTTCAAAGCTGATACGGTTAAAACTTTAAAAAAACCAAGTTTGTTGTGAAGGACCATATATAATTTGCAATACAATTTCAAACTTATTTTATTTGAAATAGAATGAGCACCATAAGAAGTGGCATTAATGGTGCGTTGTTCTAATTTGTGGCCACATGAACCTGCTTCATCAAAGGTGCATTGCAGTTTGCTGCCTTCCCGTGAAGAGCAAATTGCAAACCCAATTCCATCTGACAGCATGTGGCTATAAAAAAGAATACACTCTTTTTATATACTCCCTGGATAATGAGTTTCAAATTAGTTTGTGCTTTTGAAAAAAGACTGAAGTTAAAACTATCTTTGGTTAAAGTGCTATATTTAGAATTTAGATACGAAGCTTGACAGCAGAGTGCTGTAAGTATGCTGTTATCTTTCGATTGTGTCAAAATCTGTTCTAAAATACTACATTTTTCTACATATTTAAAGAAAACTTGAAATAGTTATATTTTGCACAATGATCACCACAGTGTACATATGATGATCTTAAATAAGATTTTGAGAAGAGTAAGACATGTGCTGAATACTAACAAAGTTCAATTATTCTAAGTGCTCATAATGGAGAATCTTCTTTGATATCAATACTTGTGAAACTGGAGCTTCTCACAGATGCTGGAAGTTGTCTCACTGAGGTTGGTAATTGCATATTAATCCCATGTAAATATGTCAAAGGAGTTTTTCTCAAATGGCATTTCACAGAGGCTGCTGGGGGGCAATACGCCGAAATCAAATAAATCAAAGCCTTAAGAACCAGGAGCCTTAAAAGGTTATTCATTTGATTTCCTTAAGAATAAACTTAAATTAAATTTCTCCTTCCTGTGAGGACTGATACAGAAATTCAGTGAGTGTCTCACAAATATTATGCAATCAGCACTGGCAGATAATTTTACCCAACACTGCATCATTTCTTTCGGTGTTATTATTCACGTCATTTTAATATTCTCAACTCCTGAACCTGCAGCTTGCTTCAGTGTGGTTGAGAAGTCATTTTCTATGGAATTACTGTGCTGGTCACTGGCATCCAGATTCTTGGGCCCACCTAAAACTAACTGACTTGGAATATCTGAGGTAAGGCCTCAGAATCTGCATTCATATACTTACAAACATCCAAAAATATTACCCCAGTAAAAACTGATGAACATTTTTCCTAGTGCTAAGCTATCCTGTCTCAACATGAAGCTCCTTTAAATCTATCTCTCTCCCTCTCCTCTCATACACTTACCACACATGGATATTCTTGATATGCTCTTGCATTTGTCTCTACAACTGTATGAGATCACACAGACATAAGTTATATTGTGTATAAGCTTTGAAACATTTGCAAATATTTAGAGATCCACTGCACCTAGAGACATACTTGTGGACAGTAATTGGTAGTAGTTAATAGAAAACCATAATAAATTACTATCCGTATTTGTTTGAATTTTGTTTTTTCTTGAATAGTACTCCCGGATTTGTTTCTAATAAAATAAATCAATTAGGTTCATTTGAAAATAGGATAGTCAGAGCACAGTACAACAATGTTTTATCTCACCCATGGAAAAAAATAAAATAAAATTCAGCAATGCAATATACCCTTATTTTCATATGGAGAAAATTATGGCATTAAGAAAAAGTCAACGAAACTTACCACTTCTTCATGTCTGCATTTTCTCACATTAATTCCATTTATCTGCCATGAAAAGGAAAGCATAATTTCAGATGGTATATTGGAAATGGAGTTTAAATTTGGCTGCATACAGAAAATAATGATAAATGTATACCTGTAGAATTGCATCCCCAATAAAGAGTAATCCTGAAAGTTCCGCTATGAATGAAAAAGGGCAGTTGATTATACATAATTTTTTTTCCCCCACACACAGATACATTTTTTAATCAAATAAAAGTAAAACAGACAAAAAGTAAGAAAATTTAAATATTTTTGTTTGGTGGTTAGCATTCCAGAAGTTCCACCAGGAATGGACATTAAAATATGATCATATAACTCAATCCACTTCAAATTTTGAAATTCATGCATAGATTATATCTATTCAGTTCTACATCTTCAGAGCTTGCAGTTGCTAAAATTTGGACACTATTGCAAATGGAGGAGTCATTAACTTAATGCTTTTAAAATTCTGAGAAGACCTCGCTTGAAGTTTGATACCTAAATGTTCAATCCATCATCTGTGGATTCAGCTCTAAATTTAATTTTAAACATTGGATCACATTGCTGCTTTTAATCAATGTAACAGTTGCTTTGTATCTTCATTGCTTTTCCTAGGTCAAATTTCATATAAAGGACTGAGTTAAAATGTAGAGAACTGAAAAGGAAAACTTGTAATTGTTGTATTGGAGGAGACTTGTGTCATTAAGTTCATTGTTTGTTTAATGGAATAACTGGATTGTTATCCAGCCCCTCTTTTGCCATACAAGGTCACAGCCTTTGTTTTCTGTTTGATGCTTACTTTCTTGTCAGCAGGAAGCTTTCCATGGTATGATAAAGAGCAGAGACTCTAAAGTCAGACTTGGGCCTGATTACACGGTAGTTTATACTTCTTAATAATCATCTAAGTCTTCAAGAAATATGTTTTATGAAATAGTCCTACTAAGTAATTCTCTAAATATTTTACCTCTTTGTTCCTTGGAGATTTTTGAAACAACAACAGGAATGTTATGTTCTGCTCCTCCCTGGAAAGATTTAAAAAAAGTGTATATTGTATTGTTTTAATGAAAAGTATATAACTTTTAGCCAAGAAACTCTGCAGATTATGAATATCATGTTAACTGAACACAAAACACCATTTAAATAACCTGTGAAATTTCTTTACTAAGGAGATAGTGTTGCCTTGAAATTTATTTCCTGTCTAAAATTTCACTGTGACATTCAATAATTAATAAATGTTTACTTCAAAATTTTTCATTTAAAAAATATTAGTAATGATTTTTAAATGGCATTCTCTTCAGTGTGTAGCAATGTTACCCTTTCTAGAAATTTTTATTTAAAATTCCAAGTTATGATTATGCATTGCCACTATCTGGCTAATTTATTCTGTGATGGTGAGTTTAGCACATTCAAAAGTGCAAGGTGAACTTATATCCTCTTAGGATATAAAGTACCTGGGGGAGATCTTGACTTGCACAAAGGAGTGAATGCAATCAGATTGTGGGTTTTATGGGGGGAGGAACTCATCTGCATTCCCTTATTTAGTATTAGTTTCCTCTTTGTGTGTTAACACATCCTAAGCAATGAACATAATAGAATAAACTAATTAGAATATTGCAGAAATGTTTCAGTCTCATTGATCAAATTATATATATATAATTTTAAGTAAACTAAAAAACTTAGGTAGAGAAGAATCCTTGACATAACTAAATAAAAATAATATTTCTATATTAGTATTAAATATTTCTACATTAGTATTAAATAATATTTCTATATTATTATAAAACATACTGAAAACAATATTTAAAAATAAGTTTGTTAAAGAATAAGATATTACATAGAAAAGAAACAGTAGTATTTTAATACATGAGGGTGGAATAGATGAATTAGATTCTATGCTTCCACGCCTCCAGGACAAAAAGTTGTTTTAGAAAAGTCATTTTGCTGGTTATTACAAATATTTAATACTGAGTGGCCAATTAACACAAATATAAGATAGAGAATGCTACAAAAAATACAGATAATCCACATTTTCTTGACAATCAGAGTGTTTTTTGCTTCTCTAATATTAAGAAGTAACATAGTAAATTCAATGTCAAAAACTTCTACCCAAGTTGAAATTTGAAACTACTGCTCACCTCCCCTTTTTTCATTATCTCCCACCAACCAATATTTAACTATCTATCTCTCACAAACCCTGTGAAGATAATCTCTACCAAAGCCTACAATAACTTGTAATTCTGGCTCTATCCTTTAGTTTACATACCCTCTAAAAAATTATTGATTCTCTTTAAGATGGTCTCTCATGGATAAATGTGACCATAATTTGTGACAGTGGAAATAATGAGTAAGAGACACAATGGATAGAAAATGCTTATTTAGAATGTAACAAACATTAAATCAAAGGAGGATATTACCATATTCTATCAAGATTTATGAGTAAAATTTATGTGGTAAATAAGATTAAGACTAATCCATTCTAAGATTCTTAGTAGCTAAGAATCCAAATTTCCAATCTCCTGTACTCTGTTCTATTCTCTTCTCATAATTATCAGCTTCTATCAGAGTATAATATTTACTCATTCATTACATCTATTATTTATTCTTTTTCTACTTCCCTCATCCTAAATTACAATGAAGGCATTGAATTGCTTTTGGTAGACTGATGGCATAGTGGTTAAAGCTTCTGTCTGCTAACCCAAAGTTCGGCAGTTTGAACCCAATAGACTCCTTGGGAGAAAGATGAGATAGACTGCTTCCCTTAAGATTTACAGTCTTGGAAACCCTGTGGAGCAGTTCTACTCTGTCCTATAGGGTCATTATGAGTTGGAATGTCAGAATTGACTCAATGGCACTGGGGTTAGGGCCAAATGGGTAAGAGAATGTTTTGTTTTGTTTTCAGCCAGAAAAAAAATACAAAATATTCTAACATGTGGTGCTAGAATTTGAAGCTAACTTGTCTACTCCTGACAAATCTTAGCTCCTGGAACCTTTCCTGCCTTTGGTACCTTAGTGAGCTCTATGACTCCTCATCTTCCCCATATTGCAGCCAATGTTGCAGAAGTCATTATGATAAGCAGTATTATAGAAAAGGGTCTTATGTGGGTCTTTTATTTATCTTTGCATAGATGTACATTTCTAAAGAGTATTTCAATTTATTGGCTGAAATCTTATAATTATTTATAATAATTTCCATCCTTTTTAAACTTCTGTTTTATTTCTAGGATGATTAAATTGCAGATGTTGTACATGTTTAATAGTCAACAATATATAGAGATAAGAGCCACTTAAGATATATATGTGAATGGAAATGAATAGATACGGTCATTGAAATAAATATGATTTTAGTCTATCTTATAGGAGCTCTGGTAGCATAGTGCCTAAGGCACTTGACTGTTAACCAGAAGGCTAGTAGTTCAAACCTACCAGCCACTCCTTGGAAGGAAGGTTGGACAATCTACTTCCATCGTGATACTGCCTCGGAAACCCAGGGAGGGGATGCTATGTGTTGGGGCTGACTCGATGACACATAACAACAACAACAACATATGCTTTTGTTACAACATGAAATTCTACTGATTTCTTAAAGAAAATGAATATGAAACAAAAGAAAAAGAGGAATACAACACTAGTACTTTAATTATTACAATTTCTTATCTTTATTAAAATTGTTCATGCTGGGAGCTCTGGTAGCATAGTGCCTAAGGCACTTGACTGCTCACCAGAAGGCTGGCGGTTCAAACCCACCAGCCACTCCTCGGAAGGAAGGTTGGGCGATCCTACTTCCATAATGATACTGCCTCGGAAACCCAAGGAGGGGTCGCTATGAGTCGGGGCTGACTCGATGGCAAACAACAACAACAACAAGCATCCGGTATCAGGTTAACTTTTCCTACTCTGATTGATTAGAGAAGCTATACATAGTATAATACAACACTTAATATTTCAAATGAAACCACATGAAGAAAATGAATGAGTTGTATGTGATGCCTGGTTAGATAAAAGTCCCAAATATATTTTTAAAAATTCTTGAGTGATGTGCTTAAGGGTGCCAAGCTTCTGTGAGACCTTTTCTAATTTACATCTCAGACTGAATACTAAGAGATTTGCTACAGCCATTCTGATCTCATTATTAATCAGCAAAAATAAAGTACATAAAATGCAGTGTGACAGTATGACCTTCATAATGATACTGGAAAACCAGGCTACCTTTATGCTTAGTCCAAATCCTCCTACAGTTTGTCTTCTAATGGTCACTGTTCTCTCCTGAAAGACAAGGTTTTTAAAAGTGGTTAGTTTCTCCCAATATTATACTTACATCTCATTTTCTTTTTCTAGGTTTTGTTTTTTGCTCTTTTAAAACAAATATTTTGAGACATGATAGAGGCTCCAAAAATTCCAATAATTGGAGTATGTTATAATTTTGTAATCGAAGGTGAATGATTTATTTGTCAAAATAGAAGAGAGTACATATTATTAAATTTCTAAACTCAGAAAAATTAAATTCTTCTTTACTCATTTTTGGACATATTTCAAAATCTTAATATTTCAAAATCTTAACATGTACATCTCTTCACATTTTCACATTATACATTCTTGTTGTCTAAGAAATTACTCACTTTGGGTACCATAAAAGCAATTCATGTCAGTGTTAAATAGTGTCTTCATCAAAGGAGGTCTTTTCTCCACCACTACAAAATCATATTGCTTGTGGGGAGACTGGATAGCTGAGATGTGAGGTAGTGATATCTCAGTGTATAAATATTTCAAGTATATGGCAAAATTGAAATTGGAACTGTGTGAAACAATAACATTATTTACACAGAAAAACAAAAAGGGATTACAACTTTTACTTCTGATGTCTCTTGGTAATTAGGCTAAGATAAGCTAAAAACTCACCATTTTGACAGGATTTCAAGCTCCTTCATTTTATCAAATATTTAGTTTACATAAATAAAAACACAATAATCCTTAAAGCACTACACAGCCATACCAAAGGAAAGATATATTATTTGAGTTACCTTGCATTTTAAAAAAATAAGCCTTCTTGGTTGGAGATTGGAATATATTTATTAAAAATCCATTAGTTCAACTGAGATAACATAAATTAGTTCAACTGAGGTAACATAAATTAGTTCAACTGAGGTAACATAAATTAGTTCAACTAAATAACATAAATATTCTTCAGTTCACCAACCTTCTAAGTAATTTTAATTATTTTTAAAACACTAATTTTACTCATAATTTGCATCAAATTGTGTTTTCAAAACAACATTAATATTATATTTATACAATAAGTTTCTATGTATATTATAATTTATACAAAGCAAATTAAAATATAAAGCAAAATATTCTTATTAAAGTGCTACAATCTCAACTTTTTTATTTATAAACTTGATGTTATGTCATTCCCCACTGATGTAGCCACAAGTATGAGAGTGTGCAGTGTTTTAGAATTAACACAATAAATCTTATGCATGTAAATGTACCAGTATATACAAAAGCAAAACAAGAAGGTAAGTACATGCATTATAAATATGCAAACATTAATGTAAAATAAACAAAATATTTATTGGAAAAAAACCTTTAATTGAAAAGTAACAAATGTACAGGACAGTATAAATATGTTAAATTAAGTAATCTTTGATTACTACCCATCAAATAATTCATTAATTTAAGGTTACATTTCAAAGAATATCAGGATTAAAGTCAGAAATCTACCAATAACTCAAATATCCACAACATATTTGCCAAATTACACAAGCCCTCTCAGTGTCTGTTTTCAAGGCTTTAAAATCATGCTAATAAATAAATAAAACAGCTTTGTTCTGAGAATTAATATCTGTGAAGGGCCCTGGCAAACAACAGAAACTTAATGGATATTAAAGCATGTACACACATGCACACACAATCTGTGATTACAGATAGGAATTATTTTACAATAACCAAAAAATCCAAACCCATTGCCATCTAGTCAAGTTGATTCTGATTCATACAACTGTACAGAGCAGAGTAGAACTGCTCTAGTGTTTCCAAGGCTGAAATCTTCTAGGAGCAGACTGTCACATCACCCAGGTTCTGGTGAATTGAAATCCCTACTTTTGGGTTAACACCCAAGCACTTAACCACTGTGCCAGTAGGCTTCCTTTCCTCTTACACAATATTAAAAATTTAATTTTTATCTATCTTACATGTAAATACTTATACCATAGAGTAACTCAAATATTGGAAAATGATGATTCAAGGACAGATAAATTAAAGGATAATCTTTAGTCTTATAAAACAGACAGGTAAATATCTTCAAAAAACTGCTTTTGGAGATAAACTAACATTATTGAATGGCAGGAACCATTCCCTTTGTTCCTTTTCTTTAAGGAATGAATAAATTATTCCTTAAAATAGCATCAAAACCAGTAATGCTTTCATCTCAGTCAACCCACATCAGCTGTCTCAAAGATTTCAATCTGTTGGAGAAAATGCATTTTAATTAGAAATGCCATCACTTAAATATCCCAGAACTTCTTAAATAACAATCATTAGTCAGGAGGGCAACCAGTTCAGTGAGTTTATTTCAATAGTTTAGGGTGTGCTTGAGAGGAGCCACAAGCCCATTTCGGTTCTCAAATGCCTTTTAAGCATTCTGTACCAGTCTGCAAGGAGCTCTGGTGGTAACAGTGGCTAAGGCATTTGACTGCTAACCAGAATATTGGTGGTTCAAATCCACCAGCCACTCTGCAGAAGGAAGACCTGGCAACAATCTACTTCTGTAAAGACCCAATGGGGTTTGCTGTGAGTCATACACACACACACACACACACACACACACACCAGTCTGTTCCCAATCTTTGATGGAGAATAACAGGAATATTTAGAACATATTGTAAATCAAATAAAAAATTATGCAGAGAAGAGTCTGGACAGACAAAATGTCAGCAAAAACTGTTGAAAATCTCAGGAATATGATTTATTTATTTATTGTAAACACACAGCCACAGGTATATGCACATGAAAACCTCAGCTTAGCACCTCTATGCTATTGCATCGTTAGAAACATAGGAGAGACAGACAAGACAAATCACTTATTATTTTAAACCCTAGTGTTTAAATTGGCCACTGAAGGCAAAAGGGAACTTGAAAAAGGCAAATTCTCAGTTATACTTCCCTGTATTCTGCCAATAGTTTATATGTCTGAATGAGCAATACTCTTCCCTCTCTACATCTCTCCATATCATTCTTTCTTCCTTGTCCCAAAATATAAGATCAATAAAAATAGATATTGTTAATGAATTGTTTCTCTCCTTAGTCTCAAAAGTCAGAGAATACCTGGAAGTTGATCTACAATTGCATTGAGTTAACACATCTTAAGGAAGACTGGGCAATCTACTTCTGTGAAGATTTATTTCCTTGGACATGCAAAGGGGGTGGCTATGAGTTGGAATCTACTTGATGTCAGTGAGTTACTTTTTTTGTTTCTTTATTTTGGGTTGTTATAAAAGCTGTTGCCTAGTAACAAGGCATTGTCCTTTGGGAAACCAAAGTGTAGTCAGTTGTTTTTAAAAATACAAAATCTTTGAAATCCCTGATAAAAAGGAGGCTTTTGACTTCTGGTAAGATGGTGGAATAGGGAGAAAGGCTGCACAGACCCTCTCCAACAAAAACAAAAAAAAAAAGGAAACCAATTAACACAGTCACAGAAGATAATCCTGGACCACTAAGACTTGAAGGGAAGGATATAGAAGTGGATTAAACCCCAAATAGCAGAAAAATTTGCATGAAAATACCAAAAAAGGAGACAGAGTGGCGGTCTGGCAGTGATCCTGAGCGATCCTGATGGCACAGACAGCTTGGAGAGTGCTGAGTGGTGGTAGGACCTAAGAATTAACCTAACAATCATCCCTGCTAGCCAGGGACTGCAGAGAGGACTGCTCTGGTGGCTGGGGAATAAAACGTGAAGCACCAGAGAAGAGAAAGGCAGGCTGAGGTGTGGACTTTTGCTCTCTGGAGGCGTCGCCATTTTGAATGTTTACAAGCAGCTTGACCATTTTGGATATTTAAAGAGACAGTGCTCTCCAAGATTCCACAGGCTTAGGAACAGGTTCTGCTAGCCAGTAACAACAAGGACAATCCGGACCTGGATGACTGAAAAGGTGCGACATTCCCCTTGTTAGTCTTATACCCCACACCCCTTGGTGAACAGAGGTGTGGCCATCCCCACACCCACACACTTTCTGAGCCCAAAGGAAGTCCATCCCAGTCTGTGTGCTCAGGCATAGCCTGGGTGCCCTGCCCTACATATCCCTGATTTTTTTCTTAATTCTTTTTCTTTATTTATTTCTCTTTCTTTATTCTGGCTTATAGTTTGCTTGTTTTTGAATGTTTTAAAACTCCTATTATTGTTGTTGTTGTTGTTATATGCCATTGAGTCAGACCCAACTCATAGCAACCCATCCTTGGGTTTCCAAGGCAGTATCACTAGGAAAGTAGATTGCTCCATCTTCCTTCTGAGGAGTGTCTAGTGGGTTTGAACCACCAGCTTTCTGGTTAGCAGTCAAATGCCTTAGGCACTATGCTACCAGAGTTCCCATTATTATTAATACACTTGTCTTTTTTACTATTATTCTTTATTCATCCCCTCCCAGGTACTAGTTTTCAGCTCTTTTTCTTTTCCTTGTTTATGGTTGCAATTTTTCCCCCTTTTTTTCTCTTGGTTAACCCAATTACTTGTTTTGCTTTTTGCATTTTCCCCATTTTTTTCTTCATTATTCTCCTTCTCTACCTTTTTTCTTTTATTGCCCCATCCCCAGATATTACAGGTTGTCTTGTTTTTTTCTTCTTCTTTTTCTCTTTTCTCTTTTTTTTTGGTTACTGTTTCTGTGTGATTACATGGTATATTTTTTTGTCCATGTGCCTTTAGTTTTTTGATGGTTATTCAATTGTAACTTTGTCTAATTGAGTGGGAGACAGGAACAGTCCCCATAAGACACCACTACACCCACCCTTCCTGCAACTTCACTTACTGACCGAGATCCACCACCTCCTACTCCACCAATGGGCCAATGATAAAAAAACACCAAAAAGAGCCTGAATCACCCTTGGCTGCTCTTCACAGTTAACAGAGATCTTAACACCTCTATGTCACGATGTCTCAGAGACAAGACACCATCTCAGTCCACAAAAAGAAGCAAGACAAAGTGGTAGAAACAAAGCAACAGGACACAGATCCAGAACACATCCCTGAGAAAGAAGCAGCATTGGAACTCTCTGATAAGGAATTCAAAAGAATGTCATTTAAGTATCTTCAAGGATTGACAGACCAAAGGAAACATAGAAAAAACCCTAGAAGAATTTTGGAAGAAAATACAAGAACAAAATGACAAAATAAATGAAAAATTAGAAATGACGCTAAATCAACAGATAGAAATCCAGAAGATTAGTACTTAATTGTCAGAAATAGATAACACATTGGAAAGGGAAAGGAACAAAACTGATGCAATGGAAGACAGAATTAATGAGATTGAAGCCAAATACCTGAATACTTCTTTGGAAAAGCATCAATCAGAAAATAAAAAATAAATATGAAGAAAACCTAAGAGTCATGTGGAATACCATCAAAAGGAATAACTTACATGCCATTGAAATTCCAGAATAGGAAGAGAAAAATAAAATCACTGAGAAAATTGTCCAAGATCTGTTGGAGGAGAACTTCTCTGATATGATGAAAGATGAAAATATATCCATTCAGAAACTCCAAAGAATGTCAAACAACCCCAAAAGAAAACCACCAAGGCATATCATCATCAAACTCACCAAAACCACAGACAAAGACAGAATCCTGAAAGTAGCATAGGAAAAACAAAAAGTTACCTACAAAGGACAGTCAGTAAGAATAAGTTCTGATTTCTCAGCAGAGACCATGCAAGTGAGAAGGCAATGGGATGGTATATATAAAACCTCGAAAGAGAAAAATTTTCAACCAAGAATTACATACCTGGCAAAATTGTCCCTCAAATTTGATGGTGAAATTAGGAGATTTCCAGATACACAGAAACTAAGGCAATTTGTTAAAACCAGACCACCCTAGCAAGAGATGTGAAAGGGAGTCCTTTGAACAGAAACCAAAAATAGCAAATAACAACTGACCGTTGATACACAAGATAACATAACCCAGAAACCACAGCTATGGACATATCCAAAGTAAAATAAGCTTACAAGATTGTTCACAGGGAACCAGATACATCAATTTTCAAACGAGGACAACTACAAACAAAAAGAGGGAAAGACTGTGTAGTTATTGAACTTCTAAATGGTAAGGAAGCTAAGAGAGTTGCAAGATAGAATGGACTATTGCAAACTTGGGAAGGAAATTATAAATCACAGGGTAACCTCAAAGAAAAATTATAAACCTTCATATCAAAATGAAAAAGAAGACAAATACATATATTCAGCAAATACTAAAACAACAGCAACAAAGGAAATGATAACACGCTTCATAAACATAATGAGCTCAGCACAGAAAATAATATGGAACAAAGAAACAAGGGACACCATTAAAAGACACATAACAAAATGACGGCAACAAATTCATGTGTCAATAATTAGACTGAATGTTAATGGATTAAATGCACCACTCAAGAGATGGAGAGTTGCAGATTGGATAAGAAAACAAAACCCATCAATATGCTGACTAGAAGAGACACACCTAAGAGATAAAGACAAAAATAGATGAAAAATCAAAGGTTGGAAAAAGATATATCAAGCAAATGGCAACTGTAAGAGAGCAGGAGTAGTGACACTAATTTCTGAACAAATTGACTTTAAGACAAAACTACCATACGAGGCAAGGAAGGACATTATATAATGATTAAAGGATCAATTGAATATTAAGATATAAGCATAATAAATATCTATGGACTCAATAAAAGGGCCCCAAAATATATAAATCAGACTTTAAAAGAGTTGAAAAGCCAAACAGATGACTCCACAATTATAGTGGGAGACTTTAATACACCACTTTCATTGAAAGATAGAACAACTGGAGAGAAACTCAACAAAGATGCAGAAGAGCTAAACATTACAATCCATCAACTTGGCCTTACAGACATCTACAGAGCACATCACCCAACAACAGCACCATATACATTCTTTTCCAGTTAACATGGAACATTTTCCAGGATAGATAATATGTTAGGTTACAAAGCAAGACTTAATAAATTTAAAAACATTGAAACACTTCAAAGTATGTTCTCAGATCATAATGCTATCAAACTAGAAATCAGCAGCAGGAAGATCAAAAGACAAAGAGTAAACACCTGGAAACTGAACAACACCGTCCTTGAGAAAGACTGGGTAAGAGAAGGAATACAAATTGAAATTCAAAAATTCCCTGAATCTAATGAGAATGATAACACAACATACCAAAATCTTTGGGACACAGAAAAAGCAGTGATCAGAGGCCAAATTATAGCAATAAATGCACACATTAAAAAAAAAGAAAGAACCAAAATCACTTTAAAACAACATCTCCAACAATTTGAAAAAGAACAGCAAGAAAAGCCCACGGTCACCAGAAGAAAGGAAATAATCAAGATTCGAGCAGAAATCAGTGAAACAGAAACTAGAAGTGCTATAAAAAATCATCAAGACCAGAAATTGTTTTTTTTTTTGAAAAGATCAATAAAATTGACAAACCACTGGCAAATTTAACAAAGGAAAAGAGAGAGAGAATACAAATAACATGAATAAGAAATGAAATGCGTGACATCACAACAGAACCAACTGAAATAAAAAGGATAATATTGGGATACTATGAAGAACTGTACTCCAACAAATTTGAAAATCTGGAAGAAATGGACAGATTTCTAGAAACACGCCACTTACTAAAGCTAACACAGATTGATGTTGAAAAGTTGAACAGGTCCATCACAAAAGAAGAAATTGAATATGTCATCAAAAAATTACCAACTAAAAGAAGTGCTGGCCCAAATGGTTTCACTGGAGAATTTGACAAAACATTCAGAGAAGAACTGATACCAATCCTACTCAAACTATTCCAAAACATAAAAAGTATGGAATCTCCCTAACTCATTTTATGAAGTAACCATAACCTTGATACCAAAACCAGGCAAAGACAGCACTCAAAAGGAAAGCTACAGACCAATATCCCTCATGAATATAGATGCAAAAATCTTCAACAAAATCCTAGCCAATAGACTCTAATAACACATCAAGAAAATCATTGATTATGACCAAGTGGGGTTCATATCAGGTATGCAGGGATGGTTCAACTTTAGAAAAACAATCAATGTAATCCACCACATAAATAAAACAAAGGAGAAGAACCACACCATCATATCAATTGATACAGAAAAGGCATTTGATAAAATCCAACACCCATTCCTGATGAAGACTCAGCAAAATAGTAATAGAAGGGACATTCCTCAACACAGTAAAGGGCATTTATGTAAAACCAACAGCCAACATTATTCTCAATGGAGAGAGACTGAAACCATTGCTCTTGAGAACAGGAACCAGACAACGATGCCCGCTATCACCACTTCTATTCAACATTGTACTGGAAGTCCGAGCCTGGGCCATAAGGAAAGAAATGGAAATAAAAGACATCCAAATTAGTAAGAAAGAAGTCAGACTATCCCTGTTTGCTGATGATATGATCCTCTATCTAAAAAACCCAAGAGACTCAGTCAAAAATGTACTGGAACTAATTGAGAGATTTAGCATCCTGGACAGATATGAGATCAACATCCAAAAATCAGTTGGATTCTTCTACACCAGCAAAAAAGATTGCTGAAAAAGAAATAAGGAAATCAATGCAGTTTACAATAGCTACCAAACAAATAAAATACTTGAGAATAAATCTTACCAGGGACACAAAAGATGTCTACGATAAAACTATAAAAAAACTACTTCAAGAAACCATAAGATACCTACATAAATGGAAGAACATTCCATGCTCATGGATAGGAAGATTGAACATTGTGAAAATGCCAATTCTACCCAAATCAATCTACATATTCAGTTCAATCCCAATCCAGATCTCATCAAAATTCTTTAGAGATATGGAACACTCAATCACAAACTTTATATGGAAAGGAAATAAACCTTGGATAAGCAAAGTATTATTGAAAAAGAAGAATGAAGTAAGAAGTCTCACAGTGTCAGATCTCAAAACCTACTATATAGCAACAGTAGTCCAAACTGCATGATATTGGTTTAATGATAGATACATAGACAAAAAGCACAGAATTGAGAACCCAGAAATAGATCCACTGACCTATAGTCAGCTGATCTTTGACAAAG
>NW_006921920.1:1976259-1980266 GCF_000298275.1 Orycteropus afer afer | reverse complement strand
GGGCAATCCTACTTCCGTAGTGATACTGCCTCGGAAACCCAAGGAGGGGTCGCTATGAGTCGGGGCCGACTCGACGGCAAACAACAACAACAACAACAACATAGTAGAGCTGACAAGAGGTAAGGTGGTAGTCACTGCTTGGTCACAGCCAGCTACTCAGAGGGACCAAGTAGTTGAACCTGCAGGCTCAGGACCATAGTCACAGGGGGCATCAAGCTCAATTGGCATAACATACTATACAAAACATTGTTCCACCTCCTACTTTGGCAAGTCACAACTGGGATCTTAAAAGCTTGCAAGCTGACATCTAGATGCAACAATGGGTCTCTCCTCATCCGGAACAAATAAGAATGAAGAAAACCAAAAATTCATGGATATAATCAGTCCTAGTGTCTGGTAGACCCTCCAATCTGCAGCCTATATGACTGTGGGACCAGAAGAACTAGGTGGTGCTCGGTTACCAATGTCAACAATTTAGAAGGGGATCTATGTAGGAGTCCTGGATAGAGAGGGAGAAAAATGTGGACAAAACTCAAAATCATTTGGAGAAAAAAAAGGGGGGGGACCAGGTTTGCTTGTCCGATAGAACCCAGTGAAACCACTGAGACTATGGCCCCTAGCTGTCCTTCAGGTCTGGAATTGAACCCAAACCTGTGGCGTCCAGCCAAGCAAAAGACAGGCATATGAGTTGAACATTTAACTGAGGTAGATACACTCCTTGGAGAGAACAATCATGGGAGAAAAGAAGGGCTACTTATGCACACAGAGGCAGCTCATGGGTCAAGAGGCCATGGAAGGATGGACAGAGGGAAGAGGTAATTATCGGGAGGAGGTGAGAGGGAAGCTGTTGTGTTGTGCTAAATTGTGGTCAATGTCATGAGACAAAGTGTATGTGAACTGTTATATGGAAAGTGAATTTGCTCTGTAAATATTCACCCAAATCACAATTAAAAAAATAAAAATTAAAAAATTAAAAAAAAAAACAGGAGGTGTTCCTGCATAGAGGGAGATCTGGTGGTGTAGTGCCTAAGGCATTTATTTGACTGCTGACCAGAAGGCTGGTGGTTCCAACCCACCAGCCACTCCTTAGAAGGAAGGTTGGGAAATCTACTTCAAAAATTAAAGCAAAATCCAGACTGGTGCTCCTATAGTCTTATATATGAAATGCCATTTCTTTCGATAGAATGCAAAGGTTCAAGCCTAAGAATAATAATTGGGTTGCATAAAAACTTGCTGCACACCTAACCAGCACCAGTTTTATGAAGAAAGCTTGCTTTGAATGCTTTGTGTGCTTTCTATGAACAAATACTTGTTATGTCCCTTGCTTGCTTGAATAAGTCACCAGCACTCCCAATATAACACATATTATATTTAAAATAGCATGCATGTGCTTGTGTAGATTTCTTGAGAATAAAAATACATGTTACCAAACAAAAAATGCTGATATCATGTGTTCCTAATACAGATTTTTTTTTTTATATATGAATATGAAAAAGAAGAAAGAGTGGCAACAATGCAGATACTATATATATCATTGGTTGGAGAACTGTTGCCATTAGCATAAACTATTTTATCCAAATTTTATAAATGAGAAACTGAAATAAAAAGGGGGTAAATTCACTTGCCCTTGATTTAAATCATGATTTAAATCCAGGTCTCCCATTTTTTATATCATAGTAGACATGAGAAGAGATGGACAATTAGGATGAAAGAAATAAAGGAAATTGAAAATAAGGGCATGAGGTAGCAAAAAGAGCGCGAGTAGTGAGAAATTGAATGCTGCTCATTAACACTGGAGACAAGGCAAGTATGTTCCTTCTTACTCTTCCTATTCCACATCATACTGGAAGTTTAAGCTAGTGCAATAAAGCAAGGATAAGAAAATAAAAAAAAATAAAAATTATACAGAACGGAGAAGAATAATTCTACAGAAAATCCAAAAAGATTTGGGAAAAAGAAAAAAAAAAAAAAACTCCTGGAGCTAATTGATTATAATATGGTTACAGGACACAGGTTAATATAAGTTGGTAGCTTTCCTATGGACCAGCAATGAGAAATTAGAGTTTAAAACTTGAAACACAGTACCATTTGTGATTGCTGTTGTTGTTACGTGCCGTGGAGTCGGACCCGACTCATAGCGACCCCTTCTTGGGTTGCCGAGGGTTCACTACGGAAGTAGATTGCCCCATCTTCCTTCTGAGGAGTGGCTGGTGGATTTGAACCGCTGGCCTTCTGGTTAGCAGTCAAGCACAAGTTGTAATTTTATGGAATTCTGACTTCACTTATTTTTCCATAAAATTACAACTTGTGCTTTGAGAAATGAACTGTTAAGAAATGAGAAGATAAATCATAACTTTTAAGAAAATATTTGCAAAATATGTATCTTATAAAGGACTTGTATGGTAAATATGGGAACTCTGGTGGCATAGTACCTAAGGCATTTGACTGCTAATCAGAAGGCTGGTGGTTCAAACCCACCAGCCACTCCTTGGAAGGAAGATTGGGCAATCTACTTCCGTAGTGATACTGCCTAGAAAACCCAAAGAGGGGTCACTATGAGTCGGATCAGACTCAATGGCAGTGTTTTTTATTTGTTTTGTTTTGTTTTGTTTTGTTTTACAGTAAGGAGGTAAAGAATACTTAAAACTCAATGGTAAGAATAAAAGCAGTACAATTAAAAAGTGGTCTAAATATCTGAACACCTTACTGAAGAAGATGTACATATGGCAAATAAGCATATGAAAGTATGTTCAACATCATTTGTGATTAAGAGATAACACTAAATGCCTACCAGAATGTCTAAGATACAAAATGTCAACTGTTTAACTAACGGAAACTCTCATGAATTGTAGGGATGCAAAATGGTGCAGGCACATTGGAAGACAACTTGGCAATTTTTTATGAAGCTAAACATAGTTTTATCACATAGTCCAACAATTACACTACTTGGCACTCACCTTATTAATTTGAAAATATATGTTTAAAGAAATAAACTGCCTGCAAATGTTTATAGACTCTCTACCCACCAGCCACTCCTCGGAAGGAAGGTTGGGCAATCCTACTTCCATAGTGATACTGCCTCGGAAACCCAAGGAGGTGTCTCTATGAGTCAGGTCCGACTCAACGGCACATAACAACATAACAACATTCAAATAGTCAAAATCTCAATCAATATGATCTCTAAGAGGTGAATAGATAAACTGTGATACAGCCATACAGTGAAATGTTGTTGTTGTTGTAGAAAGACATCAAGTTGGCTCTGACTTATAATAACAACAGAACAAAACACTACCTGGTCATATACCATCCTCCCAATCCTTGCTATACTTGAGCCCATCATTGCAGTCACTGGGGCAATCCTTCTTGCTGAGGGTCTTCCCATTTATCACTGACCCTACATTTTACCTGGCATGATATCCTTCTCTAGGGAATGGTCCTGTCTTACAACTGGTGAAAGTAGATGAGACGAAGTCTAGCCATTCTCGCTGCCAAGGTGCATTCTGCCTACAGTTCTTCCAGGACAGATTTGTGCTTTCTGGCAGTCCATCATATTTTCAGTATTCTTGGCCAACACCACAATTCAAAGGCATCAAATCTTGTTCAGTCTTCCTTATGCATTGTCCAGTTTTCACATTCATATAATGTGATTGAAAATACCGTGGCTTGAGTTAGGTGAACTTTTATTCATCAATTAAAAAAAAAATTATTCAGCAATAAAAAGAAATGTACTCTTTCAAGCCACAATGTATATTGTATGTATATTGCTAAGTGAAAAATCCAATCTGAAAAGACTATATAACCTATAATTTCAACTATATGACACTCTGGCAAAAGAAAAACAACAACAACAACAATAAACACAAATTAAATAATTAGTGTTTTCCAGGGGATAGGGAGAAAGAAGGTGAGGTTGAATAGGGGATCATTAGGGAAATGAAACTATTCTGCATGGCACTACAATGGGGATACACAACATTATGCAGCACAAAAAGGAAACTTTAATGCAT
>NW_006921920.1:1971669-1976159 GCF_000298275.1 Orycteropus afer afer | reverse complement strand
ATATATAACTGTATCACAAATGTATGAAATGATCTCACTGAAGGAGTTAGGGGAAATGGCCCTGACTGAAATAACTTTGGAAATGAGTGGAGTCTGTAAGCCTAAAGGAAAAATAAACTGCATATAAGCAAGCTCTGTAGTCTAGTTGATAAAGTTGTTTCCCTTGGTGGTACAGGTTAACAATTATAACATTGCTGTATACATAGACTAAAATTAAAGGGCATAAGGAGGAAGGGACCCAAGTTTCTAACTGATGGAGTGGAAATTTACAGATAAACAGGGGAGGAGGTCAGGTTGGCCCATGTGGTAATGGATTAGATTTGGCAACCTCATTATGAATTCATGTTTTGTTAAGTATACATACAGATAGTTACTTATTGAAATGTTTTGATTATACCAGCCAGAACATTTTTTACATAATTTATATAGATATTTTGCATCAATGTTGGGAAGCATAACCTTACTTATTAATCATGAGCTGGATATAGACTAATAACAACCCCCACTGGGTTTTGGACACTAAATCTGCAGAAGTAGATTGCCCCATCTTCCCTCCTAGGAGCTGCTGGTTAGCAGCCAAATGTCTTATCTACTATGCCACCAGAGCTCCTTGGAAATAGTGTTTTCCTTACAAAGGAAATGGTATGGAAAGTGAGAGAAGGGGGAGAGTGGTAACTTCACTGTGGAGAAACTTAACAAATACTACTTGATGCAGATAGTAAAAGTGAACATCAACTATCTTAAATTATGTTTACCTAAAATATCTTGAGGAGCTCTGATAGCATAGGGCCTAAAACACTTGACTGCTAACCAGAAGGCTGGAGGTTCAAACCCACCAGCCACTCCTCAGAAGGAAGATGGGGCAAACTACTTTCGTAGTGATACTGCCTCAAAAACCCAAGGAGGGATCACTATGAGTCAGGTCTGACTTGACAGCACATAACAAAACAACAATGTATCTTTGATATTCTATGATGGGAGAGCAGTTACATCTGTGATGTTCCTCCTAAAAGTACACAACCATAATTTCATCATGTGAAAAACATTATACAATTTTCAATAGTGGGGGCATCCTGCAAAATACCTGACCAGTGTGCCACAAAATAGTTACATTTGACCTCAACAAGGAAAGTCTGAGAAACTGTCACAGACAAGAGGTGCCTGAGAAGACAAGAAAGCTAAAGATTATGTAACAACCTGGATAGGACTCTGGAACAACAAAAAGACATGAGGTAAACTCTAAGGAAAATAAACTATGTACTTTAATTCATGATGATGTATCAAAATGTATTTATTAACTATAACAAATTTACCATACTGATGTTGTATTGTTGTTAGGTGTCACTGAGTCAGCTCTGTGCACTACTGTACAGAACACTGACCAGTTGTGCATCATCCTCACTATCCTTGCTATACTTGAGCCCATCATTACAGCCAGTGTATCAATCTGTCTTGTTGAGGGTCTTCCCCCATTTTTACTGATCCTACCCTTTAGTACTGAAATCCTTCTCCAGTGAATGGTCCCTTCTGACAACAAGATCAAAGTAGGACAAAGTCAGGCCATTCTCACTTCCAGGGAGCATGCCAGCTACACTTCTTCCAGGACAGATTTGTTCTTTCTTCTAGCAGTCCATGGTATTTTCAGTATTCTTTGCCAATGCCACAATTTAGAAGCATCAACACTTCTTAGATCTTTATTCATTGTCAGCTTTCACATGCATATGAAGCTATTGAAAATACCATGACTTGGGTTAGGCACAAGGAGCTCCGGTAGCATAGTGCCTAAGACTTCTCAGATGGCAGATTGGGCAATCTACTTCTGTAGTGATACTGCCTCGGAAACCCAAGAAGGGGTCGCTATGAGTTGGATCAGACTTAATGGCAGTGAGTTTGGTTTTGGTTTGCTGGGTTAGGCATGTCTTAGTGCTCAGTGTGACATCTTTGTTCTTCAACATGTTAAAGAGGTCTTTTGCAGATTTGCCCAGTGCTATATGTAGTCTTAGGAGCTCTGGTAGCATAGTGCCTAAGGAACTAGACTGCCTATCAGAAGGCTTGAGGTTCAAACCCACAAGTCACTCCTTGGAAGGAAGGTTGGGCAATCTACTTCCGTAGTGATACTGCCTCAGCAACCCAAGGAGGAGTCGCTGAGTCGGGTCTGACTCAATGGCACAAAACAACAACATAAGTAGTCTGAGTTCTTGACTGCTACTCCCATGGGTGTTGATTGTGGATCCAAGTAAAATTAAATCTTTGACAACTTCAATCTTTACCCCATTTATCATGATCATGCTCATTGGTCCAGTTCTGAAGATTTCCCTTTTCTGTATGTTGAGATATAATCCATACTGAAGACTGGAGCCTTTAGTCTTCATGAGTAGGTGCTTCAAGACATCTTCACTTACAGGAAGCAAGGCTCTGTCATCAGCATATCACAGGTTGTTAATGAATCTTCCTCCAAATCTGATGCTGCATTCTTCTTCACATAATCCAGCTTCTTGAATTACTTGTTCAACAGACAGATTGAATAATTATGGTGAATGGATTCAACCCTGACATACACCCTTTCTAATTTTAAACCAAGCAGTATCTTCTGGTTCTGTTTGAATAACCACCTGGTAGCCTATGTACTGGTTTCTCATGAAAATAATAAGTGATCCAGAATTCCCATTCTTCTCAATGTTATCCATAATTTTTTATGATTCATACAGTCTAATGCTTTTGCCAAAGCACAAGTAAACATATTTCTGGCACTTTTTGCTTTCAGCAAAGATCCATCTGACATGAGCAATGATTTACCTGATTCCATGTCCTTTTCTGAATTCACTGGGCATATCTGGGAGTACCTTATCTATATACTGCTGCAACTGTTTTTGAATTATCTTCTGGAAAAATTTACTTGTGTATGATATTAATGTTATTTTTGATAATTTCCACACTCTGTTGGATAACTTTTCTTTGGAATGGGTACAAATATGGATCTCTTCCAGTCAGTTGGCCAGGTAGCTTTCTTCCAAATTACTTGGCATAGACAAATAAGTACCTCCAGTGCTACATCCATTTGTTGAAAGATCTTAATGGATATTCCATTAATTCCTGGAGGCTTGTTTTTCTCCAGTTCCTTCAGTGCATCTAGGACTCCTTCCTTCAATACTATTGGTCCTTAATTATATGCCACATTTTGAGATATTTGAACATGGACCAATTCTTTTTTGTACAGTGACTCTGTGTATTCCTTCTATCTTCTCTTGATGCTTTCATGATCATTCAATATTTTGCCCATAGAACCAGTCAATATTGCAATTCAAGGCTTGAATTTTTCCTTCTGTCATTCAGCTTGAGAAATTATGGACATGTTGTTCCCTTTTGGTTTTCTAACTTTCTAAATTTTATTGCAATAACTTACTCCTCCAGGTGTTCTTTGAAATCTTCTGTTCAGCTCCTTTGTCATTTCGTTCATTTACTTTTGTTTTGATTTAATCTACATTCAAGAGCAAGTTTCAGGTTCTCTTCTGGCATACACTTTGGTCTTTTCTTCCCTTACTCTCCTTTAAATGACTTTTTTTTTTTTTTTTTTACTGTTAAGACCTTTATTTTGTGGATAAGAGGAAAACAGAGGTTCAGAGAGGTGATGTAAATTGCCCAGGATTGCATGGCTGGTAAGATGTCAGAGAAGGATTTTTTTCTTTTTTTTTAATTGTGATTTAGATGAAGATTTACAGAGAAAATTCACTTTCCATTCAGCAGTTTCCATATACTTTGTCTCACGACATTGACCACGGTTTACCCCAATGCAACAGCTCCCCTCCCACTTTCTCCTCATAGTTACCTCTTCCCAGTGTCCATCTCTCCATGGACTCCTGTCCCCTGAGTTGTCTCCCTGTGCATAGACAGCCCATCTTTCTCAATGATTGTTCTCTCCAAGGAGTGTGTCTACCTCAGGTAAATGTTCAATGCATATGCCTGTCTTCTGTTTGGCTGGAAACCACAGGTGTGGGTTCAATTTCAGACCTGAAGGGCAGCTAGGGGCCATAGTTTCAGTGGTTCCACCAGGCTCTATCAGATAAGCAAACCTGGTCTCTCCTATTTCTTTCTCCAAATGATTTTGAGTTTTGTTCCACATTGTTCTGCCTCTCTATCCAGGATCTCCTACATAGATCCCCTTCCAAGTCGATGACAGTGGTAGCTGGGCACCATCTAGTTCTTCTGGTCTCATAGTTGTATACACTGCAGATCGGATGGTGTACCAGTCATTTGGACTAATTGTTTCCATTAATTTTGGTTTTCTTCATTCTTCTTTGCTCTGGACAAGGAGAGACCCATTGTTGCATCTAGACGGCAGCTTGCTAGCTTTTAAGATCCCAGTCGCTACTTGCCAAAGTAGGAGGTGGAACAATGTTTGTTTTTGTTTTTTTTTTATTAGGATTTGGGTGAAGATTTACAGAGTAAATTCACTTTTCATACAGCAGTTCACATATACTTTGTCTCATGTC
>NW_006921920.1:1968015-1968481 GCF_000298275.1 Orycteropus afer afer | reverse complement strand
ACTCCCTTTAGCATCTCTTGTAGGGTTGGTCTGGTTGTAACAAATTCCCTTAGTTTCTGCTTCTCTGGAAATCTCTTAATTTCACCATCACATTTGAGGGACAATTTTGCCTAATATATAATTTTTGGTTGAAAATGTTTCTCTTTCAGGGTTTTATATATACCATCCTATTGCCTTCTCACTCTCATGGTTTCTGCTGATAAGTCAGAGCTTATTCTTACTGGCTGTCTTTTTTGGTAACTTTTTTGTTTTTCCTGTGCTGATTTCAGGATCCTGTCTTTATCTTTGGTTTTGATGAGTTTGATGATGATGTGTCTTGGTGATTTTCCTTAGGGGTCTATCCTTTTTGGGGTCCGTTGGACTTCCTGAATGGATATATTCCCATCTTTCATCATATCAAGGAAGTTCTTCTCCTGCAAATCTTGGACAATCTTCTCAGTGGTTTTGTTTTTCTCTTCCTGTTCTG
>NW_006921920.1:1946090-1966685 GCF_000298275.1 Orycteropus afer afer | reverse complement strand
ATGGAGTTCCTGTTGACCCAGAAGGTAAGTGGGTGTGGGGGATGGCTGCATCTGCATTCACCAAGTGGGTGTGAGGTATAAAAGTAACAAGAGAAATGTTGTACCTTTTCAATCTTGCAGGTCCAGAGGGTCCTTGGAGTTGCTGGAAAGTAGAACATGTTCTTAAGACCCAGGAATCTGTGAAAGTGCTGTCTCTTTAAATATCCAAAAAAGTCAAGCTGCTTTTAGACCTCCAAAATGTCGGCACCCTCCCAACCAGCAAAAGTCCACAGCTCAGCCCACCTTTCTCTTCACCTTGTCCATTTATTCCCCAGCCACCAGAGCAGTCCTCCATTCAGTCCCTGGCTAGCAGAGATGATTTTAGGTTGATTATTACGTTCTACCAGCACTCGGGAATCTCCAAGCTATCTGTGCCATCAGGATCACTCAGAATAGCTGCCAGACCGCAGTTCTGTATGTCTCCTTTCTTAGTATTTTCATACAAATTCCTCTGCTAGTTGGGGTTTAGTCCACTTCTATATCCTTCCCTTCAAGGCTCAGGGGCCCAAGATTATCTTCTGTGTCTGTCTTAATTGGTTTCCCTTTTCTTTGTTGAAGAGGGTCTGTGCAGTCTTTCTCCCTAGTCCACCATCTTACCAGAATTCTTAAATGACCTTTTGCTTTCTTAAGGTATGATGTTCTCGATGTCATACTGAATCTCGTTTGGTTTTTGGTTGTGTGCTCAGTGTGTCAAATCTATTCTTCACATAGTCTCTAAATTCAGGTGGGATATAGTCAAGTTCATATTTTGGCTCTTGTTGTTGTTGTTGTTGTTATATGTTGTCAAGTAGGACCCAATTTATAGAAACTCCTCCTTGGGTTTCTGAGGTGATATCACTACAGACGTAGATTGCTCAACCTTCCTTCTTGAGAGTGGCTGGTGGGTTTGAACTTCCAGCCTTCTGGTAAGCAGTCAAATGCCTAGGCATTACACCACCAGAGCTCACTTCCACAGTTGTATGCTATCTGATTTCTGAGTATTCTGTCTGGTGATGTCCACGTGTATAGCTGCCATTTATGTTATTGAGAAAAAGTAGATGATTAAGTAGTTTAGCAAAACTCTATCATGTGATCTCCATTGTCATTTCTATAACCAAAGCCATATTTTCCAACTACCACATGTTCTTCATTTCCAAATTTTGCAACCCAATCACGAATAGTCATCAATACATCTTGATTGAATGTTTGGTCAATTTCAGACTGCAGGAGTTGGTAGAAATCTTCAATTTATTTATCCTTGGTTTTAGTGGTTATAATTTAGTGGTTTAGTAAATTTGAAAAAAAAAATTTGAAAAAACAATAGTAATATTCAGTTGTCTTCTTGTAGGTGTATGCATATCATATCAGTTACAGCACTGTACTGCAGGATAGATCTTGAAACATTCTTTGTAACGATGAATGTGACACCATTCCTCTTAAATTTGTCATTCCTGGCAGAGTTGTTGTTGTTGTTGTTATGTGCCGTTGAGTCAGCCCCGACTCATAGCGACCCCTCCTTGGGTTTCCAAGGCAGTATCACTATGGAAGTAGGATTGCCCAACCTTCCTTCCGAGGAGTGGCTGGTGGGTTTGAACCACCAGCCGTCTGGTTAGCAGGTAAGTGTCTTAGCCACTATGCTACCAGAGAGTAGATCATATTATTGTCTGATTCAAAATGGTCAAAACTAGTCCATTTCAGCTCACTAATGCCTAGGATAGCAATCTTTATGCCTTCCATATCATTTTTTGATAACTTCTAATTTTCCTAGATTCATACTTTGTACATTCCACATTCCAAATATTAATGGATGTTTGAAGCTGTTTCTTTCCATTTTCAGTCTTGCCCCATCAGGAACTCAATGTCTTGAATACTTTACTACATCTATGCCATTAAGGTTGGCTCTATTTTGAGGAGGCAAGCTCTTTCCCAGTTATATTTTGAGTGTTTTCCGACTTGAGGGTCTCATCTTTTGGTACCACATCAGACAATGTTTCAGGACTGTTCATAAAATTTTCCAGAAATATATCAGACAGTGTTTCACTACTGTTCATAAGCTTTTCACTAGACAATTTTTTGAAAAATGGATGGCCTCTTTCTTCTTCCTAGTCTGTCTTAGGAGCTCTGATAGTTTAGTGACTAAGGCACTTGACTGCTAACCAGAAGGCTGGTGGTTCAAATCCACCAGACACTCAGTCCTTGGAAGGAAGGTTGGGCCACCTACGTCTGTACTGATACCACCTCAGAACCCAAGGAGGAGTCACTATGAGTCGGGTCTGACTCCATGGCACATAACAACAATAACAGTCTGCCTTAGTCTGGAAGTTCTGCTGAAACTTGTCCACCATGGGTGACTCTCTTGTTATTTGAAATACCAGTGTGCATAACTCCAGCCTCATGGCAACACACAGTATGATAGCACAGTATGACTCACTGACAGATGAGTGGTGGTACAATACCAATGCAATATGTTAATAATAGGGGAAACTGAATATGTGGTATATGGGAATTCTGTGCACTCTCGCCATTATGTTGAAAAAAAAACTATTCTAATAATAAAGTTTAGTTTTGAAAATTGATGGAATTAAATTTAAGAAGACTTATTAATTGTCAGAAAGCAGCTGGTTGTAAATCCACTTCCTCTACAACAGAACAAAAAATGAAAACTGGAATTCAAGGGTTTATCCTGATTTCTTCATTGCTTTTAGTTTATTATAGCTGTAGTAATCTCCTAAATAGTTGTCCTGGCTCAAATGTCACCCTCCTGTTACTCTTTATCAATGATGTGAGAATGATGTTTGCTTTATTTAATTGGTCTTTTCATTAGGATTTAATTTTTGTTTTTATTTAAGTAATATATACACATAGTTTTAAAAATCTAATAACACTATAGTCATATAATAACAAGAACCAAATTGTTTACCCCACCTAGATACCCACTGTCCAGAAGCAATTCTTTTATACTTTCTTCATATGATAAATTTCATATTTCCAAAAAATATGCTTATATTGTGATTTCTTAATTTTATTTTAAGATGTTATCTCTGCTTTGGAAAAGGAGATTGATTTCTCTTAAATGACACTATATGCATGCACTTTTTCTACCCCAACCCCACCTGTTGAGATAATTAAAATATTTTGATCTGTATTGATATTTACAAAATTACTACTTTGAAATATTCTCAAAATTGAGCTAATGAGTACATTATAATAACATTTCAATGAATCTTATAAAATTCTTAGGGTTTTCTGAAACTCATATATGCCATTTTTATTTTCTTACTTTTTTAAGTGCCTATCAATAAATCAGTTCTCAAAATTGACAATATTGAAAATTTCTTCCCAAATTAAAACTATGTTTACAGTCATATAACTATATATATATATATTTTTTTTTTTTGATCATAATACTTCTCTCCTGGACTCATGCATCCTTTTCTGTTCTAATATGAGATAATTGAGTTCAAGGTACACTAAACAGCTGTCATCATAAGACTTGTATTCATCCCTTCTGTGGGAATTTGTGGCACATGTCCTCTGTGTAAAATTTATTCCTGGATCTTATGTCTGCCTTTTTCTTGATTGACTCCATTATTTTACTTACTAGTGATCTTTCACTGTTCATTCACAAGTTGCATGGAAATAATAGGGGAAGCTCTGAGTACATGGCCAGATTTTTAATCAATGTGCTGTTAAGTGCTGATTGAGCATCTACTAACCAATGGACTTCCACATGTCAGTATATGTAGAAATTTCCTCTTGAGATTCTCTGTTATCTGAAATAATCTTCCCTTTACTTGACAGAGGTTTATCATCCTAGCTGCCAGTCTTCTGGGAGAATAGCAATATGTGAGGGAGAGTGAGGAAGTATGTAATCATTCATATCAATATGCTTAATCCCTTCATTTTCAGTGCAGAACCTCACTGTATCCTCACTTAGCCCAGGTTTGCAGAGCCACCGGTTCCCCCTCTCCAAGTAAATGCTGTGTTCATTTACTGGAAAGACGAGCAATGGCTTAAGGAAGGAGACACCATTCTCTAAAATATTTTCAAGCCAAACCTCAAGTTCTGTCTTTAGTCTTTCCCTATGTTTAGGACTTAGAAGAACTTTAAGCCAATTTGTGAGGATCCCCATTCCTTAATGTCAAGGTTTTGACTACTTCATGTTGGCTACATTAGCTTTCCCCAACCATACTGTAGGCATTCAACTGTTAACTTTTTCTGATCAGTTTTTTACAACCAGTGTGATAATTTCTCACAGTGTGGTGGCTTTCATATTGCTGTGATGCTGCAAGTTATCCTACAAGTAGTTCAAATAACAGCAGGGTCACCCACAATAAACAAGTTTTAGTGGAGCTTCTAGAAGGACATACAAATATACTTCTGGGGGGGAAAAATATATATATATATATATATCAGTGAAAACCTTATAGATAACACCAGAACATTGTTTATTATAGTGCTAGAATATAAGTCTTCAGGCTGGAAGGCATTCAAAATACAACAGGAGAAAAATAACCTCCTCCAAGTAGAGTTGACCTCAATGAAATGGATAGAGTAAAACTTTAAAAAATTCCATTTACTGATGTGGCACTACTGAAAAGATAAGAAACACCTATAAATATTAATTAATAATTGGAATGTGGCACATACAATATATTAATCAAGAAAAATTGAAAGTTGTAAAAAATAAAATGAAGAATTGAATATCAATATCCTCATAATTGTTGAGCTAAAATAGAGTGGTATTGGTCATTTTGAATCCTACCGTCATATGGTCTTGTATGCTGGGAATGACAAATTGAAGAGGAACATCACTATATTCTTTATCAAAAAGAACATTTCAAGATCTTTCTTGAAGTACAGTGCTGTCAGTGACAAGATATCTATATGCTTACAAGGAAGATCAGTTAATGTGACTGCTACTCAAATGTATGCATCAAAAACTAATGAGAGAGGTGAAGAAATTAAATATTTTACCAAATTTATGAATCTTCAGTTGATGAGACATTCAAGAATTAATTACGATTGGAACACAAACACTGGAAGCAAAGAAGAGGAATTAGTAGTTGGATTATATAGACATGAAGATATAAATGATGCTAGAGATTGCATGATGGAATTTTGCAAGAGCAACAACTTATTCATTGGAAATACCTATTTTCAATGACATAAATAATGACTATGCATGTAAACCTCATCAAATGTAATACACAGGAATCAAATCAACTATATCTGTGAAAAGAGATGTAGAAGGTTAATATATATATATCATCAGTTGAAACAAGGCCAGAGACCAACTGCAGAACAGACCATCAATTTTTCACGCACAAATTCAAGTTCAATCTAAGAAAATTAAAACAAGGTCAGAAGAGCCAAAGTTTGATCTTTAGTATACCCCATCTGGATTTAGAAATAATATCAAAAATAATTTGAAGCATTGCACTAATGACCAAAGATCAGATGAATTGTAAGATGACAACAAGGATGTCATAAATAAAGAAAGTAAAAAGTCATTAAAAAGACAAGGATGAAAGAAAAGACCAAAATGGATGTCAGAATATATTCTGAAACTTATGTTTGAATGTAAAGTAGCTAGAGCAATGGGAAGAAATGATGAAGTAAGAGTTAAACAGAAGATTTCAATGGCAGCTCAAGAAGACAAAGTAAAATATTATAATGGAATGTATAAAGACTTGGAGTTAGAACACCAATAGTGAAGAACATCCTTGGCAATTCTCAAGCTGAAAGAACTGAAGAAAAAATTCTAGCATTGAGTTGCAATACTGAAGAATTGTGTGAACCAGATATTGAAAGACACAGAACCATTAAAAGATGACAAAAGGAATAAAATGAATCATTGTACCTAAAAGAATTGGTAGACTTTCAATAATTTTAGTAGGTAATCTATATTAAAAAAGAAAAAAAAAATGATGGTTTTGAAAGAAGTCTAACCCTACACTGAAGGCACTGGTGAAAAATAAGACTCCAGGAATTAACAGAAAACCAATTGAGGTGGTTCAACAAATGGATGACACGATGCTACAAGTATTCACGTGTTTATGCAAAAAAAAGAATTGAATACAGCTACCAGGTCAATATACTGGAAGAGATCTTCATTTGTGCCCATTCCAAAGAAATGTAATACAACAGAATGTGGAAATTATCAAACCATATCATTAGTATCACACACAAGTAAAGTTTTTCTCAAGATAACTCAAAAACAGTTCAAGAAGAACCTCAACAGAAAACTGTCAGACATTCAAGTTAGATTCAGAAGAGGACATGAAATGAGGGATATCATTGCTGGTTTAAACTGAATTTTGACTGTGAGAAGAGAATACCGGAAATATGTTTACTTGTGTTTTTTTGACTATGCAAAGACGTTAGACTATGTTGTTGATGTTAGGTGCCATTATGTCGTCTCTGATTCATAGCGACCTTATGCACAGCACAATGAAACACTGTTCAGTCCTGCTCCAGGTCCATGATCCCTGCTATACTTGAGCCCATTGCAGCAGCCACTGCATCAATCCATCTCTTTCAGGGCCTTCCCTTCTTCAACCCTCTACCTTACCAAGCATGACATCCTTCTCCAAGGAATGGTCCTTTCTGACAATGCGACCAAAGTAGGTGAGACAAAGTCTGGCCATTCTTGCCTCCAAGGAGCATTCTGGCTGCACTTCCTCCAGGAAAGATTTGTTAGTTCCTTTAGTAGTCCACAGCACTTTCAGCATTCTTCTCCAGCATCACATCCCAAAAACATCAATTCTTCTTTATTCATTGTCCAGCTTTCACATGCATATTAGGTGATTGAAAATACCATGGCATGTGTCAGGTACACCTTAGTCCTCAAAGAGACATCTTTGCTACTCAGCACTTGAAAGAGGTTCTTTGCAGCCGATTTGCCCAGTGCTATATGACTCGATGGCACATAACAACAACAACAGCAATATGTCTTCTAATGTCCTGACTGCTGCTTCCATTAACTTTCATAATAGAACCAAGCAATGTGAAGTCTTTGACAACTTCCAACTTCTCTCCATTCATCATGATGCTGCTTACAGGTCCAGTCATGAGACATTTTGTTTTCTTTATATTGGGATGTAATCCATACTGCAGACTATAGTCTTCAATCTTCATCAGTAAGTATTTCATGTCATCCTCACATCCAGCAAGCCAAGTTGTGTTGTCAATGTATTGCAGGTTGTTAATGAGCCTTCACCCAATCCTGATGCCATGTTCATCTTCATATAGTCAAGCTTCTCAGAAAATTTGCTCAGTATATAGATTGAATAATTATGGTGAAACGATACAACCTTGATGTACTCCCTTCTTGATTTGAAACTATGCAGTGTCCCCCTGTTCTGTTCTAATGACAGCCTTCTGGTCTATGTACAGGTTCCTCACGAGTACAGTAAAGTGTTATGGGATTCCTAGTCTTCTCAATGTTATCCACAATTTGTTATGATCCACACAATCAAATGTTTTTGCATAGTCAATAAAACACAAGTAAACATCTTTCTGGTATTCCTTGCTTTGAAGCAAGATCCATCTGACATCAGTAATGATATCACTTGTTCCATGTCCTCTTCTAAATACATTCTGCACCTCTAGAAGTTCTCTGTCCATATACTGCTTCAACCATTTTTAAATTATCTTCAATATGATTTTACTTGCATGCAATATTAATGATATTGTTCTACACTCTGCACCTGTAGAACTTCTCTGTCCATATACTGCTGCAATCATTTTTAAATTATCTTCAATATGATTTTACTTGCATGCAATATTAATGATATTGTTCTATAATTTCCACATTCTGTAGGATCACCTCTCTTTGGAATGGGCACGTATATGAATCTCTTTCAGTCAATTGGCCAGGTAGCCATCTTCCAAATCTCTTGGCATAACTGACTTAGTGCCTCCAATGGGACATCCATTTGCTGAAACATCTCAATGGGTATTCCATCAATTCCTAGAGCCTTGTTTTTTGCTAATTCCTTCAGTGAAGCTTCAACTTCTTCCTTCAGTACCATTGGTTCTTGATCATATGCCACCTCTTGACAAGGATGAAGATATACCAGTTCTTTTTGGTACAGTGATTCTGTGTATTCCTTCCATTTTCTTTTGATGTTTCCTGCATCATTCAATATCTTGCCCATAGAATCTTACAATATTGCAACTTGTGGCTTAAATTTTTCCTTAGTTCTTTCATCTTGAGTGATACCAAGTGTGTTCTTTCCTTTTGGTTTTCTAACTCCAGGTCTTCTCACATTTCATTATAGTAATTGGCTTTGCTAGAGCTGCTCTTTGAAATCTTCTCTTCAGCTCTTTTATCTTGTCATTTCTTCCATTTGCTTTAGCTACTCTCTAATCAAGGGCAGGGAGCTCTGGTAGGATAGTGGCTAAGGCACTTGGCTGCTAACCAGAAGGCTGGTGGTTCAAACCCACCAGCCACTCCTTGGAAGGAAGATGGGGCAATCTACTTCCGTAGTGATACTGCCTCAGAAACCTAAGGAGGGGTCACTATGAGTCGGGTCCAACTCGATGGCATATAGCAACAACAACATTCAACGGCAAGTTTCAAAGTCTCTTCTGACATCCAATTTTGTCTTTTCTTCTTTCTTTTTAATGACCCCTTTCTTTCTTCATGGATGTTGTTCTTGATGTCATCCCACAATTCTTCTAGTTTTTGGCCATTGGTGTTCAATTCATCAAATTTATTCTTTAGATGGTCTCTAAATTCAGGAGGGATATATTACAGGTCATATTTTGTCTCTTGTGGACTTATTTTAATTGTCTTCAACTTCAAATTTAACTTGCATATGAGCAATCAGGACCTGGGCTTATTTTGGCTGAAGATATTGAGCTTCTCCATTGCCTCTTGCCACAGATGTAGTCAATCTGACTCCTGTGTACTCCAGCTGGTGAAGTCCATGTGTATAGCCATCAATCATTTTGTTGAAAAAAGGTATTTTCAATGAATAATATGTTGGTCTTGCAATATTCTATCATGTGATCTGCACCATTATTTATATCACTAAGTTCAACCTTTTCAACTACCGGTGATTATTCTTTGTTTCCAACTTTTGCATTCCAGTCATCAGTGATAATTAACACAACTTGATTGCATATTCAGTCAATTTCAGACTGCAGAAGTTGATAGAAATCTTTAATTCCCTCATCTTTGGCTTTGGTGAGTGGTGCACAAATTTGAATAATAGTTGTATTAATTGGTCTTCCTTGTAGGCGTATGGATATTATCCTATTACTAACAGTATTGTACGTCAGGACAGATCTTGAAAAATCCTTTGTGATGATGAATGCCACACCATTCCTCTTCAAATTGTCATTCCCGGCATATTAGATTATATGGTTATCTGTTCCAAATGGCCAAAACCAGTCCATTTCATCTCACTAATGCCTAGGATATCAATCTGTATGCATTCCATTTCATTTATGACAACTTCCTGTTTTCCTAGATTCATACTTCCTACATTCCATGTTCCTATTATTAGTGTATGTTTGCAGCTGTTTCTTCTCAATTTGAGTCATGCCATATCAGCAAATGGAGGTCTCCAAAGCTTTATTTTATCCACCCCAGAAAGATTTGTTCTACTTTGATGATACAGCTCTTCCCTAGTCGTGTTTGAAAGTCTTCTGACCTAAGGGGTTTGTTCTCCTGCACTGTATCAGATACTGTTTCTGGGCTATTCATAAAGTTGCACAGTAATGTATCAGACAGTGTTTCTCTGCTATTCATAAGGTTTTCCCTCGTCAGTTTTTTGAGTAGTGGATGGCCTCTTCCTTCTTCCTAGTCTGTCTCAGTCCATAAGCTGCACTTGAAAAACCAGTGGCACAGCCTCAAGTCTCAAGCCTTACAGCAACACACAAGCCACAATAGTATGACAAGCTGACACACAAGTTTTTTTCACTTAGCTGTTCAAAACCTCTCTGCCCTCCCCTTACCTGGATCCCTGGCTGCTGCTCTGCTTTGTCATCCCCCCTGGCTTCTATTTCCCCTGTTTTCCTGGCTGGTGGGGGTAGAGCCTGGGTCTTTCCCTTTACTTGGATGCCTGGCTGCTGCTCTTCTGTGTAATCTCCCTGGCTTCTATTTCCCTTGCTTTTGACTATGTGGATCACAAAAATTATGGGAACATTGAGAAGAAGAGGAATTCCAGAACATTTACTTGTGCTTATACAATACCTGTAGATAGACAAAAAGGAAGTTGTTCAAACAGAACAAGGGAATACTGCATGGTTTGAAAACAAGAAAGATGTGCATCAGGTTATATCCTTCCATCAATTTATTCAATCTGTATGCTGAACAAATAATCCAAGTAGCTAGACTATATGAAGAAGAAACCCAGCATCAAGACTGGAAGAAGACTCATTAACAATCTTCAACTTGCAGATGATACAAACCTACTGAAAGTGAAGAGGACTTGAAACATTTGAAGAATGAATGAAGATCAAACATTACACCTTTCAATGTGGATTCTACCTTAATGTTAAGAAAACTAAAATCTTCACAACTGGACCAATCATGATGAATGACAAAATATTGAAGTTGTCAATGATTTCACTTTACTTGGGTAAACAATTAATACCCAAAGAAGCTGCAGCCAAGAAACGTCAAGAAATATCAACAATGTATTGCATTGAGCAAATCTGTTGTCAAAAACCTCTATAAAGCATTAAAAAGCAAATACATCATTTTGAGGATTAAAGTGTGCTTGAGACAAGCTATCCCATTTTTAATCATTAAAAATGCAAAATCTGGACAATGGATTAGGAAGACTGAAGAACTGATGGATTTGAATTATGGTAGTGGTGAGGATATTCAATATACCATAGATTCCAGAAGAATGAACAAATTTGTCTTGAAAGAAGTAGAGATAGAATGTTCCTTAAAAAGAATTATGGTGGAATTTCATCTCACATACTTTGGACATGTTACCAGAAGGGACCAGTCCCTAGAGAAGGACATCATGCTTGCTAAAGTATACAGTTAATGAAAAAGAGGAAGATACCCAATGAGATGAATTGATACAGTGGCTGCAACAATGAGCTCCAACACAGCAATGACGGTGTGGATGGTGCAAGATCAGGCAGTGTTTGCTCTGTTGTTCATCAGATTTCTATGAGTTAGAACCAACATGACAGTACCAAACAATAGCAACATCTTTAGTTAGCAAAGGCCTATTGATTTAGGTCTTTGTGTGCTTCCCATAAAGAGACTGATGGTGTATTCATTAAGGCATTTGGCTGTTAACTAAGAAGTGAGTGGTTCAAACCTACCAGTTGCTTTGTGGAAGAATGATTAGGCAATCTGCTTCCATAAAGATTTACAGCCTTGGAAATCCATAGGGTTCTTTTTTTTCTTTTTTTTTTTTCCTGGTGTTTCCCATGGATGTGAGTAAGAAGTGATATGAAACTGTAATTTCAGCATTGTTCACCACTAACAAAATACTCCAAGGTAAGTCTGTTGATAAGCTACCAATTAAATCTTTATGCCAAATGGTGATACATGTCTGCAGAATTTAGGAATCATACTGTTTAATGCCTTTTATAATTTTCCCCTGAGATCACATATGTCAATACTGCTAGGTTATTGTTGTTATATGCTGTTGAGTTGGACCCAACTCAAAGCGACCCCTCTTTGGGTTTCTGAGGCAGTATCACTACAGAAGTAGATTGCCCCATCTTCCTTCTGAGGAGTGGCTGGTGGGTTTGAACTGCCAGTCTTCTGGTTAGCAGTCAAGTGCCTTAGGCACTACACTACCAGAGCACCCATACTACTAGGATGATGTCTCTATTGTCATTTCAGGGTGAACTATAAACTCTATAAATTGTCTTGTTTTATGTGAGAATATTTTTATTCTATGAAAGCGAACCACATCTATCATGTTTCCCATAGCTGTGCTTTGGTACTAGTAAACTGATCAATCAGTTTGAGTTATAACTTATGGTTCTTTTAGAGACTGGATTAGAAGCAACGTAATATGTCAACTTTTAGAGCACTGACTAAAAGAACTTGCTGAAACACATAGACATAACTCTATCAAGCCCATCCACAGAAATATTCAGACACAGTCCCCTGGAGAAAATATTAACATCAAGTTTATTGACCTTCACCAAAATTTTCCTGCTTCAATGATGCTGAAAGATGGATTACAACTAGGAATTGGCTCCAATATTATAAAACATAAGGCCAAAGCAGAGAAACTACTTGCATAGACCTCTTTTCATGCTCTTTGTGAGAGGAAGGAGCACACTCAATGTGATAGGCTCTCATTATCAGAATATATGTGTCATAGAGTGACAACTAGGAGCCCATAAGGTGTCTTGCTCAGGATAGGTCCTAAATATTTGATGTGGACTCAGGCATGCATATTTATAAATGGACACTGCTTACTGAACAATTTATAGCCTTGAAAAACCAGTAAGTTTGCTATGAGTCTAAATAGACTCAATGGCAATGAGTTCTTTTTTTCTTTTAATTTTTCCTGGTGCCTTCCATGGATGTGAGTAAGAAGTGCTATGAAACTGTAATTTCAGCATTGTTTACCACTAACAAAATACTCCAAGGTAAGTCTGTTGATAAGATACCAATTAAATCTTTATGCCAAATAGTGACACATGTCTGCTGAATTTAGGAATCATACTCTTTGGTGCCTTGTACAATTTTTCCTTGAGATCACATAATGTAAACAAACATTATATGCAGCATTATTACCTAGCCTCCGAATATAAAAACATATTGAATTTTTGTGAAGAGACATTTATATAAAAAACAAAATACACAACACTCAACAGAAGGAAAAAATATACTTACACCGGAATAGAAAGGCTCACCAGACACACAAATCACATCCTGCTCCTGGATCATCAGAATGTCCTTGGCTAGGTGCAGGCGTACTTTGAAAGGTTCTTGATTACCATCCTGCAGCAAACAGATCCCCGTCTTTGTCTTTGGATTAAAAAAAAAAAAAAAAATCAAAGAAAAAGGGAAAAGTAAAATAGAGAAGAAAATTATACTTAACTTATAGTTTGTTGTAACTTTGGAAACTATTTACAGCAAAACATTACCAATATCATTTGAGAATTGAGGAAAAACACCCTGATTAATCTGAAAATTAATATAGAAGCAGGGAAAACAGATACCCATGTCAAGTAAAGTAGACCTCTCTGATAAAGTTCACAAACATTTGGTGAGTAAGGATTATTTATATTTTGTGTTCTACTTTAAAGCATAATGACAGCTTTGTTTAATATTTATAACACTATTATCATAACAGCTTTATTTACTCAGATATATTTTACATACTGTACAACTCACACATTTAAAGTGTACAATTCAATAATTTTAATATATTTCAGAGTTGAACAACCATGATCATAACCATTGTTATAACACTTATTAGCCCCAAAAGAAATTGTATCCCTCAGCCCTAGGTAACCACTAATCCAATTTCTTTCTATAACATACTGTTTTCAATAATTGAAAATACATCTACCTAACAGCTACTATAACATCTTCTATTTCACCACTTCTAGTCACCAATACATATAGACACTTTCTCACACACATACACACACACACACACATGCACATGTACATGCATGCAAACACATATACTGAGTGCAGATGTGGGAAGAGTTTAAGGAAGTGAAATGAACTACCTAAATTAGAAAATGAGTTATAAATAGGGCCTTGGTAAAGACTGAAACTATTTGACTCCCAATGCAATGTTTTGGCCTCACACGTTTTTGGGAATTGCAAAAATGACTAAGAAAATTTTGGACCATATAATCCACAGCTTTAATTTGCCATGTAACTATTTAATCACTAAATAATCTTGTCACTCTTAAAGCATGTTGGTATTAAAGAAATCACTCAGATAAGGATAAATATTCTTTCTAGCAAATGCAAGCAATGTTATAATTTTTCAAAGATATAGAGGAAAATTATTTTAGATAAAATATAATAGCTAGCTCTTAATCTGATCCAAAACTTTAACAGGAACAGCATATATTTTGGAAATGTCATTTTCATTTAATAATTATTAAATGTAAACCAAAATGTACAAAAAGTAGAAGATAAACTAGATGAATTATTGTTGTTAGTGGCCATCAAGTTGGACCTGATTCATAGCGATCACTCCTTGAGTTTCTGAGGCAGTATCACTATGGAAGTAGATTGCCCAACCTTCCTTCTGAGGAGTGGCTGGTGGATTTGAACCACCAGCCTTCTGGTTAGCAGTCAAGTGCCCTAGGCACTACGCTACCAGAGCTCCTCCATTAGTCATTAGATGGATGCAAATCTAAACAACAATGAGATACCATCTTGCCCCAGCACTAGTACAAATTTCAAAAAGATAGAAAATAACAAATGCTGACAAGGATACAGAGATATTGGGACTCTCATACACTGATGGTGGGACTGTCAAATGATACAAGCACTGTGGAAAGCAGTATGGTGATTCCTTAAAAAGTTGGAATTAGAAATACCATTTGACCCAGCCATTCTATTACTAAGTAAATATCCTAAAGAAGTGAGAGCCAGAACAAGAGCAGATACATGCACAACCATATTCAACATAGCACTACTTACAAGAGCCAAAAGATAGAGACAAACTAGGTGCCCATCAACAGAATGGATAACCAAACATACACATAACGGAATACTATACAACCCAAAAGAATAACATAGGATCTGCAAAATACCACATAACATGGATGAACTTGGAGGACATTATGCTGAGTGAAGTAAGTCAACCACAGAAGGTCAAATATTGTATTAATATGTTATTGTAAAAAGTCAAGGAAAGGTTTATATATGGAAGAAATTTTCTTTGTTGTTCGCTAGGGGTGGAAGGGGAGGGGAGGGAACACTGTTAGATAGGTAGAGAATTAAGTTTTATTTTCTAAAACAACTAATAAATAAAATAAATAATATTTATTGAGACAGTCTTAGCAGAATAATACTTAGGAATGTATGTTATCCTTAGCATTTAAGGATCACATTATCCCAGGTAAGTGATAGCAAGTTTTCTTTTACATATAAATGTCCACGGTGACGGCCAGGAGCTTGTTTCTTTAAAAGGTTGCTCTATGATATTACTTAGACTATACCTACATACTACCACTTCCAGAGCTCTCTTTCCCTGTACTGCTTTATACCATATATGATGTATATCATTCAACACTCTATCATATGCTGTCTCATATTAATCAGTGTCTATTGTGCATGGAAGGAGACTTGGCAGCGTAGTGCCTAAAGCACTTGACTGCTAACCAGAAGACTGGTGGTTCAAACCCACCAGCCATTCCTCAGAAGGAAAGTTGAGCAATCTACTTCTATAGTGATACCACCTCAGAAACCCAAGAAGGGGTTGCTATGAGTCGGATCTGACTGATGGCAAATAACAACAACAACAACAACAATATTGTGCATAGACACGAGCTCCAGTAGCATAGTACCTAAGGCCCTTGACTGCTAACCAGTTCAAACCCACCAGCCAGTCACTCCTCGGAAGGAAGTTTACGCAATCTACTTTCGTAGTGATACTATCTGGGAAAGCCAAGGAGGGGTAGCTATGAGCAGGGCTGACTCGACAGCACATAACAACATTGTCCATAGGCAATACTGTCTTTTAAGATCAAATGCTCTGTCAGAAGTAAAAGCAGTATTCTTCCTCCTCCATAGAGTGGTACTCAGCAAGAGCTCACTAAATATGTGCTGATTGACCAACCCCAGGTAATAACTTGAAAGAAATATTCTCACAGAAACCTATCATATTTCTTTAAGGTAGGACATACATTTTCTACTTTTTTTTTTTTTTACTTAAAAAAAATTTCTAATGCATTTTGGCTGAAGGCCAAAGTAAAGGCAGTCTTGGGTAAGATAGGGAGGAGAGGAGAATACAAAATAATACAATAGCCAAGAGTAAAATTAAAATAATTGAACATTATTTATCACTTTTTCCATGTATAGTATCTTCTGGACCTTTTTTTTTTTTTCCCCTAGAAGTGTAATGGAACAGCTGGCAATCACAAATAATGCTCTGTTTGTTGAGGATGAGAGAGAGCTTTTACCCTGAGAATCCAAGAGTTCATGAATTTTAGACATCAAAGGATGTGGGAAATGGTCTAGGGAAATTCTGCAGAGCTAAATCACAGCTATGAAAATTCTCCTAAGACCCTTCTGATGTGGCCACGGTAATAACCACTCAGATAATAAGTAAAGTTCACATTTTTATTAAATAGTCTTCTGGAAAACATTAAAGATGTTGAGCTCACTTTTTGGTACTGAGATTACAACAGTTATAGACAATAATTAATTAATACCCCCCTTTGAAAAGTCTATAAACATCAGTGGACATAAATTGTTTACCAGGAAAATACTTAAAGGATCATGGGCTTCATACTTTAGTGTGAAGTTTAGATATATGAACAGCTTCATTTTCTTTAGGAAGCTAATAATCTTCAATAGACCAATAACCAAAAATCATCAATAGTTCTGTCCAAATGTCATTGACTGTGCATGGACTACACTAGTGAGAAATGTCAAGACTGCTTATGTGTAATGCACATATATGTGCTTTATATGCAATGTAAACTTTGTACAAATTATATACATATAATTACATGAATTTTGCAATATAAATAAATAAAATATATTAAAGTAATGTTTTGTATAAAATTATATAAGTTCAAACATGTTTAACATTCCCTAATAGATGTGCCTGCAGTTTGTAAAAATTACTTTGGAAATTATTTTCCTAAAAGCATTATTAAAAGTCAATATTTAAAATCTAGACATTTGCCATATTTTCTGTATAACAATGAAATGCATTTTCTTTACATTTTGATATATAAAAAAATCTCAAATGTAAACATCTTTAGAATTTACAGTTAGCATAAATGTAGCACCTAATTTGGAATTTTAAAGAGTAGACTATCATCTTTCTTCTGTTTAAAAGTTAAGATCTTTTTATAGTCTGGTATTTTAAAGAGCACAAAATGCATTTTCATGACACTATGGTTCTTTTCAGATTAAACTACAAACTACAAGAAAGTAGGAAAAAACTATATTATGAAGTGCATTCACTCTTGCCAGCATTCACAGTATTTCTTTGTTTTTGTTGACAAGTACAGTTTAATTTGTTTTGTAAACTACAGTTTTAAGTAAATGTGCAATTTCGTACGTCCTACCATATTGGAGCTCTGGTAGCATAGTGCCTAAGGCACTTGACTGCTAACCAGAAGGCTAGCGGTTCATACGCACCAGCCACTCTTCGGAAGAAACATTGGGCAATCTACTTCATAGTGATACTGCCTCTGCAACCCAAGGAGGGGTCGCTATGAGTCGGGGCTGACTCAATGGCACACAACAACAACAACAACAACCATATTGGAGAAGCAGTACTCCAAATATTATTCCATGTAAGATGTTGCAAACTACATTTCATTGTTTTTAACCTTTTTCTTCTTGGATAACTTCTAGTCAATTCCTTATTCTCAGTTAAATTCTAACCAATTTCCAATTCCTAGCACAAGACTCCTTTCTCCTTGAATCCATTGAGACTTTCTATTAAAAAAAATGAGTCCCCACTTCTCTGAACTCAGAGCTTTCACTGAATAAACATTCACTTAACAATTTGTTGAATAAACATCACAAACTGTGACTTCAACAATATTTAATTCTACACACTCCATTAAGTTCATCTTGCATATTATTATCTCAAGATGTATACAATAGATTATTATTCTATTATTAAAGATTATGTTTTTGTTGGTCTGATGCAGTGTTTTTTCTGTAGCAGGAGTTCTTTCAGAATTTGTTAAGTTGTAGTCACAGAATATATTTTACTCTATGAAGGACTAAATTACTGTATATATTTATATGAATTGATAAATCATCAATTACATATTATAGAGAATTCTTTTGTAGTAATACCAAACACGAATCGTGTATTAAGGAATGAGTATGTGAAGAAAAGGAAAAAGACTAAAGAAAGCCTACTAGCTTTTTTTATTGGAACACATGGTTTAATTTGGATAACACTTTGTAATGGCAGAAATAATCAGTAACTATATCTGGCTATATCTTTTCTACCTAAATTATGTATTTTTTATTTATTCCATTTACATATATTGAAAATATCTACCTTCATTTGTGCTTTTTTATTATTATTATTTGGCTGAAAATTTACAGAGCAAATACATTTTCCGTACAGAAGTTCACATACACTTTGTCTCATGGCACTGACCACAATTTAGCACAATGCAACATCTCTCCTCCCACTTCCTCCCGGTAGTTATCTCTACCCTGTGTCCATCCCTCCATGCACTCCTGTCCCTGAGCTGTCTCCCTGTGCCTGAGGAGCCCTTTTTTCTCTCATGCTTGTTCTCTGCCAGGAGTGAATCTACCTCAGGTAAATGCTCAACTGATATGCCTGTCTACTGTTTGGCTGGAAGCCACAGATGTGCTTTCAATTCCAGACCTGAAGGCAGAAAGGTGTCATAGTCTCAGTGGTTCCACCAGGCTCCCTTGGGCCAGCAAACCTGTTCCCCACTTTTTTTTTCCAATTGATTTTGAGTTTTGTTCCACATTGTACTCCCTGTCTATCCAGGATCTCATACAAAGATCCTCTTCCAACTGGTTGAGAGTAGTAGCCAAGCACCATCTATTTCTTCTGGTCTTATAGTTATATAGGCTGCAGATCGGATGGTGTACCAGTTGCTAAGACTAATTGTTTCCATGAAATTTTGGTTTTGTTCATTCTTCTTGGTTCTGGACGAGGAGAAACTCATCGTTGCATCTAGATGGCAGCTTGATAGCTTTTAATATCTCAGTCACTACTTGCCACGGTAGGAGGTGGAACAATGTTTTGTGTAGTATGTTATGCCAATTGAGCTTGATGTCCTCTGGGACTATGGTCCTGAGCCCACAGGTTCAACTACTCAGTCCCTCTGGGTAGCTGGCTGTGACTAAGCAGTGACTACAACCTTGCCCTTTGTCAGCTCCATTATACACTTGGGAATTCAGATCATATACATAAAGTTATTGGACCACTGTCTGCCAACCCTATATATGTTCTTGGGTGCACTGTCCACTTCATACCTAATATTTCAGCCTGTCCACCCATCTATCCACCCATATACCCATGTTCGCCTTCACTGACCATGCCATAATATATGCGCAAATGGTTAATCTTTGTTGTCTGTACTTCCAACGTACCTCTCTATGTCTTTCTCTTCCTCAATGCCACTATATTGATCACTCACATTTGGTACATTGTCCTTTTATTCACCAAAATTAAAGCTTATTTCTATCTATCTAACAGTATGCCCTCCCCTCCCCTCCCACCCCTGGTAACCAACAACAACAACAAAAAAAAATGGCCTTCCATAGATAAACGTTTCCTTGACTATTACAATAACGGACTGATACAATATTTGTCCTTTTGTGATTGACTTATTTCACTCAGCATAATGTCCTTCAAGTACATCCATGTTATGTGGTGTTTTGCACATTCTACATTATTCTTTAGCATTGCATAGTATTCCATTGTGTGTATGTACCATACTTTGGATATTCATTCCTCAGTTTATGGACACCTAGGTTGCTTCCATCTTTTGGCTATTGTAAGTAGTGCTGCAATAAACATGGGTGTGCATATGTCTGTTCTTGTCATGACTTTCACTTATTTAGGGTATATACCTAGTAATGGAACAGCTGGGTCAAATGATACTAGTTCTAACTTTTGAAGGAATTACCATACTGCTTTCCACAATGGTTGTAATATTTTACAGTCCCACCAGCAGTGTCTGAGAGTCCCAATAACTCCACATCCTCACCAGCATTTGTTATTTTCTGTCTCTTGAACTTTGCTACTAGTGCTAGTGCAAGATGGTATCTCATTGTTGTTTTGATTTGCATCTCTCTAACAGCTAGTGACCTTGAGAATTTCTTCATATGTTTGTTGGACACTTGGATATCGTTCTTCGTGAAGTGTCTATTCATGTCTTCTGCCCATTTTTTAATTGGATTGTTGGACTTTTTGTTATTGAAGTGTTGGAGTTTTCTATAAACTCTAGAGATAAGTCCCTTGTCAGATATGTCATTACTAAATATTTTTTTTCCCAATCTGTAGGTTCTCGTTTGACTCTTTTGGAGAAGTCTTTGGAAGCACACAAAAATTTAATTTTTAGAAGGTCCCAATCATCTGGTTTCTCTTCTGCTGTTTCTGCATTTCGAGTTATGCTTGATAGTCTGTTTATGCCATATATTAGGGCCCCTAAATTTGTCCCTAGTTTTTCCTTGAAGAATTCTATAGTTTTGGGTTTCACATTTAAGTATTTGACCCATCTGGAGTTCATTTTTGTGTATGGTGTGAGGTAAAAATCTTGTTTCATTTTTCTGCAAATGGATCTCCAGTTTTGCAAGCACCATTTATTAAACAAACATTCTTTTCCCAAATTGAATGGATTCTGGCCCTTTGTCAAGGATCAGCTGACCATAGGTCGATGGATCTATTTCTGGGTTCTCAATTCTATTCCATTGGT
>NW_006921920.1:1942749-1944067 GCF_000298275.1 Orycteropus afer afer | reverse complement strand
TAGGATTTTGTTGAAGATTTTTGCATCTATATTCGGGAGGAATATTGGTCTGTAGTTTTCCTTTTGAGTGATGTCTTCGCCTGGTTTTGGTATCAAGGTTATGCTTGCTTCATAAAATGGGTTAGGGAGGATTCCATCCTTTTCTATGTTTTGGAATAGTTTGAGTAGGATTGGTATCAGTCCTTCTCTGAATGTTTGGTAGACTTCTACAGTGAAAACACCTGGGCCAGGACTTTTTTTAGTTGCTAATTTTTTGATGACCTTTTCAATTTCTTCTTTTGTGATGGGCCTGTTGAACTTTTCCACAACAGCCTGTGTTAGTTTAGGTAAGTGGTGTGTTTCTAGAAATCTGTCCAATTCTTCCAGATTTTCATATTTGTTGGAGTACAGTTCTTCATAGTATCTTGATATTATACTTTTTATTTCATTTGGTTCTGTTGTGATGTCACCCATTTCATTTCTTGTTAGTGTTATTTATATTCTCTCCCTCTTTTCCTTTGCTAAATTTGGCATTGGTTTTTCAGTTTTACTCATCTTTTAAAAAACAACAACTTCTGGCCCTGTTGATTTTTTCTATTGCCCTTCTATTTTCTGTTTCATTGATTTTTGGTAGAATCTTGATTATTTCCTTTCTTCTGGTGAATGTAGGATTTTCTTGCTGTTCTTTTTCTAATTTTTGGAGATTTTGGTTTGAAGTGTTGATTTTGGCTCTTTCTTCTTTTTTGATGTGTGAATGTATTGCTATTATTTGGCCTCTGATCACTGTTTTTGCTGTGTCCCAAAGATTTTGGTATGTTGTGTTTTCATTCTTGTTTGATTCAAGGAATTTTTGAATTTCTTTTTTTTATTTCTTCTCTTTCCCGGTCTTTCTCTAGGAGAGTACTGTTCAGTTTCCACGTGTTTACTCTTTTTCTGTTGATGTTCCTATTGTTGATTTCTAATTTGATAGCGTTATGATCTGTAAAGATGCTTTGCAGTATTTCAATGTTTTTAAATTTATTAAGGCTTCCTTTATGGCCTAACATATGGTCTATCATGGAAAAATTTCATGTGCACTGGAGAAGAATGTATATTGTGCTACTGTTGGGTCAAGTGCTCTGTAGATGTCCATAAGGCCCAGTTGATGGAGTGTATTATTTAGCTCTTCTGCATCTTTGTTGACTTTCTTTCCAATTATACTATATTTCAAAGAAAGTGGTGTATTAAAATCTCCCACTATGACTTTGGAGTCATCTATTTGGCTTTTCAACTCTTTTAAAGTCTGATTTATGTATTTTGGGGCCCTTTCATTGGGTCCATAGATATTTATTATGGTTAT
>NW_006921920.1:1934563-1941521 GCF_000298275.1 Orycteropus afer afer | reverse complement strand
CATGAACCTTAGGCTTTCTTCATTTTGTTTTGATTTTTTTTTTCTGACTGATCCTTTTCCAAAGAAATATTCAGGTATTTGTCTTCAATCTCATTAATTCTGTCTTCCATTGCATCAGATCTACCCCTTTGCCCTTCCAATGTGTTATCTAATTCTAACAATTTAGTATTAAGCTTCTGGATTTCTATCTGTAGATTTAGAATCATTTCTAATTTTTCATTCATTTTGTCATTTTGTTCTTGTATTTTCTTCCGAATGTCTTCTAAGGTTTTTTTCTGTATTTTCTTTGGTTTATCTCTCAATGCTTTAAAGATACCTAAATATAATTCTTTTGAATTCCTTATAAGTGAATTCCAATGCTGCTTATTCCTCAGGGATGTGTTCTGGGTCTGTATCCTGTTCCCTTGTTTCTACCAGTTTATCTTGCTTCTTTGTGTGGATGGTGATGGTCTTTTGTCTCTGAGGCATCATTGTATTTTACTAAGATCTCTGTTAATTGTTTGTGAAGAGCAGCCAAGGGTGATTCAGACTCTTGTGGGGACTGTTGCTGTCTCCCATTCAGTTAGGCAAAAATTACAACTGAATAACCACTGGAAAAACTAAAAGCACATGGACAAAAAATACACCCTGAAATCACACAGGAACAGTAATCCAATAAAAGAAAAAGTGGAGAAAAGAAGAAGAAAACAGGCAAATATGCAATTTCTGGGGATAGGTTACTAAGAGAAAAAAAAGAGAGAAGGAGAGTATTGAAGAAAGATAACAAACTAACAAACAGAAAAAAAAGAGCAAAAATAAATATGCAAACAACAACTAAAAAGGGGTGGAGTTAAACTCAAGAGAAAAAAAAAAAAGTAGGTGTAAACTAGGAACTTTTCAGTTGTGTAGTGCAGTTCCAGAGAGTTATTGGGGTTACTGGAAAGCAGAACCTCTTCTTAAGCCCCTGGAATCTGGTAGATCACAGTCTTTAGGTTGTCTCTAACTGTTGGTTATGTGTTGATTTCTTTTGTCTTGGTTTTATGGTTTAATATTTTGAAAAGATGAATCTGGCATGTTTTATTTTCTTATTGATTCAGGTGTGTTGGGTCATTCTGCTGTTTGCTTTGTAATGGTGGAATAATTGTGTGTAGTGTGGATATGTGTTTCTGTTTGTCATAAAGAGGGTTTAGAGTTTGAAGTGGGAGGTTTTATGGTAATTGGCTGAATATGGTTTCTTCTACTCAATGAGAAGTTATTGGCGGAGAAGGTGGGAGCAGAAGAAGGAAAGCTTGGTGTTGCTAGGGTCGTTTTCTAGGGCTTTGAACAGGCTATTATTGATGACATATTTATTTGCAAGACTGCAGCTCAACCTCAGGAAAGATTCCTATTGTTAGGGTGTCGCAACTTTCTGCCAATTTCAGGCACACTCAAAGACCCCACCTCTGTGGCCCCACAGCACCAAAGAATGGCTCCAAAACAAAATTCCAGGACCACACTCAGCTGCAGTTTCTTCATTCTCCCTGCCCTGTCTGCCCTCAGTGCTGACGGAATCCTGTCATACCGCTAATGGCCAACTCTGGAGTTTGTGATATCGCCCACCTACATTGCCAACGATGTACACAATTTCAGCTGTGTTGGAGTTGGGGGAGTACCTGCTAGTGACCTGTTGTCCTGATATCTGTGACAAAGAAAAGCACAATATCTCCCAGTCTGACTCAAGCCCACTCTGTGACCCCCTGGGAGGGGAGGGAGCTAGCCTTCCTGGTACAACAGTGAGTTCTCTGCCTGAATCTCAGCAGTGGTTCCCATGCCTGTCTACACCCAGATGACCCAAATTACTGACAAAATCAGCTACTGGAGGTAGGTCTCTGCCACTGCCCGCTGGAATATTAGAGTGGTTGCTGGTATGCTGCTATAAGGTATCTTCCTTCTTGGCTCAGGGATCTCAGGTGGCCACCCTCACCTGGCAGACAGTGACTGCTCCAGAGAAGTTTCCAATGGCCTCCCTCGTGTGCCCATCCATCCTCCACAAGTAGCTCTTTCCTAAATAATCTCCATGTGCTTTTTCTCTAATTCTTCTCTTCTGTGTTTGGTGCACTCTGATTCAGTGAGCTGTTCAGAGCCCCAAGGTTCCTAATTCAAACCTAGTTTTCCAAGTCCTTAGATGCCAGAGGGAAAAAGCATGTTGCTCACTGGCAAGACTCCCTTTTGAAAATCCATTTGTGCTTCTTGTTATACTTCTAAGTCTCAATTATTTAAAAGACTTGCAACATATTTATTTTTAAAGGAGAGAACTTTGTTCTTAACTTTGTTAAGACAATAAAGAAACTTTTCTTGTAAGAAAGATTTGCATCAGATACTTTTATGTGCTTTTAAGGGAAGTTATCTGGGCATGTTTCTTCTGTTTTCTTTAAATAAAATAAAGAGGCCCCCAGATATTAACACTGTGATAATCTAATTGGATTTGTCAATGTACATCTCTATAGCTATAATATAGTGCCATCAGAAGTCTTCTAACTTTCAAGAGAAGGTGAGAGAATAGCCATCATCAGCACAAAGTTGACTCTTATAGGTGATGGTCAGACATACGTCCACTCTTCAAACTTTTTACCAATTCTCTCTCCACTTCTGTGCTGAGTTTGATAATTCGTTGCCATGAACACACAAAACTCACAGACCATACTTACAATTAGGAAGTTTATTACAGAAGTAAAAGGCTACAATTTGAGATTAAGTTCAGCTTGGAAGTAACAGGAATGACTCAGGTGACAAGATAGTCAATCAGGACAGCTTCCAACCAAGACTTCTCTCAACATCTTCTTGGGTATGTCTGCAAGCAGGCCACATTTTTCATCTGTGGCTGTAAGGTTGCCCCAGTCTATTCTTTATTGCTGGTCAGGTCCTGGGCCCTGGCCCTGTTACAGTTCTTTGGACTCTACCATCAGGTGCCTAATGTCATTCCACCAACAAGCCTCCTGCCCAAAGCTGCTCATACCTTCTTGTGCTGGCTCATATTGTCTCCAGTGCTACAACTCTCTCTGTCTCTTGAGTCTAGGAAATTCTCAGCACAGGAAACTTGGGTCCAAAGGATGTACTCCTTTTCAGGTTCTTCTCCTTGATAATCTACTCTCAAGCTCTCTGGGATTAGCCCCTTTGAAGCCTAGAAGGATGGCAAAACTGACCAATTTCCTAGGTAGGCTATAGTCACCTTATTTGCCTAGTAAACTGCCCAATCCCTTTGTGAGATTGTGGCCTAATAAATTATCCTGGCAGAACTATAAACCTAGGGCCAGAAATAACATGTATAGAGAGAAACGTGCTGCATAACAATACCTTAATTGGAAATCAATAAAAAATTAGTTTGATTGAGTGTATCATTGATACATAATTTGATCTATGATGATGACATAATTTCCAGCAATTAAGTTCATTAGAAAGAGACCAAAACTTGTAATCAGTATTTCCAAGGTACATATGGCTCACCTTTTAGCCCATTAACTAAATGCCATTTGACCTTCCATGAAAATTCTCAATTATTTCACCTGCTAAATGACAAATTTGGCTAAATTGTCTTTATGGTTCTCTCAACTTAAATGTTTTAATACTGTATATTTTCAAAATGTGCATTGATTCTAATTCATCTTCTGAGAGGTTTCATAATCTTCAGTGCATTGTGGAGACCTGTATTCCTGGCAGGACATATGGGCACTGTTGCTAGATAATTTTGAGAGAGTTTTACTCTGTAGTATGGGCAAAAACTAAAAGGGTTGAGATTTTCAAAGCAACTAGCAAACTAACACCTTCTACCACTGAAACAAAGAATAACAAGGTTCAAATTGTATAGCCATCATCAACTTAATCTTTTGATCCTTAATATGCACACAAAATCAATGATTTAAAAGAATTCCGTTAAAGAAAAAAAAAATCTGGGAAAACTACTGTAGGTTACCCTTTGGTATCCATAGTAAGCCATTTGTTAAATAGCATTGGCTAGTATCATCTTCATTAAGTGAATCACAATGGTGCCTCATTCTCACAAATATCCATTCAGTTTTATGAATGTGTTACAACCCAGAACATATGAAAGCACCTTGATAGAAATGCAATTCCTGCTATACTCAAAAAAAGAATATGACATATCCAGTTAAAACTGCAAATGAGCCAGAATTAATATTTAAGCTTAAATCAGTATGAAAAGCTTCTAAAACATTATTATTATTATTATTAATGATAAACTGATAGATGCTGAATTAAAAAGGTGAATAAGTCATACATTCTGACCTCATGGTATTCAGTCTAGAAGTACAAGAAAACTTGTAAATAAATAACTATAATGTAATTGAAAAGTTCTGGAATAGAGATATACTTGAGGAATTATCATACTTAAAATTTTTAATGAATAGGAATTTGAAGGATTGAAAGTTAAAAGCAACATGAATTGTCTAAGAAAGGATTTGAATACATTCTAAACTTTGTTCCAACTGTGATAAATTTTTAAATAGTAATGTTTTTGTAATTAACATAGAGGAAAATAATGATTGTTTTTCACAAATGTGTAAAAACTAAAATTAAACACACGACATTTCACTGAAAGAACAATTTTCACAAATGTTAGGAACTGAAGTTGTTCTTTATTTTTAACTCTAACACAGATAATATGATTGTTATTATACTTTCACTGGGCTATTTATACAAAAAAAAAAGAAAAAGTATTCTAAACTTTTAAGCAGAAACAAGATATTTTTAACCTATGAATATTTCAATTTTACCTGAAGAATAGCAAGACAATGCTTTGAATGTTGCATGTTTAATAATAATAATAAAAAAAAAGTCTTTTTTTTTCCCTTAAAATAGACAGATTATATTCCATGGGACCCACACCCATGCACTGGTGAACTGCACATTTCAACAGCCTTTAACATCCCTGAAGAGGAATGCATCAGTTTCCAACTCATACCAAAATCTGACAATGGCTCTGGAAAGGATCTGAACTGTCATGTTAATACTTAAATGATATTAAATACTAAAATAATATTGGGCTTGTAAAATCACATGACTTTACTGTTGAAAGGGACCTTAAATATCTTCTACTATAACTATTTATGTGACAAAAATGACTCCTATTTCAGTACCTGAAATCATACAGTACATAGCTTGTAGTGAGGAACAACTCAGTCAGATCAAATTTACTGCAGGCTTCTGCTTAAGGAAGAACTAAAACTAGAAGCTTCTCCAGGCACTCTGGTTTTTCAGTCTTATCAAAATAGGTCTTCCTCTAAAATGATATGAAATTATCATGCATCCTTCTGCCCAAAGTACTGTCTAAACTATATGAAGTGAGACCACATATTTCTGTATGCATGCTGCTTCCCTCATTTGAGAAGTAGAAGGCTATTGAACCTACCTCTTCACAAGTAGTCCTGAAATCCATGTGCTAGGCACTGCAGTGGATGTTGTCTGAAACACAGAGAGACAGCAAGCCATGAGGCAGAGCATCAAGTGAGAGGGCAGAGCACCAATAGAGTGTTAGAAATTATGAAGTAGACACTCACAGGCAATCTGAGTTTACACCACCCATAAGGAATAAGGGCTCCCAAGATATAAGGATGAGAGAGAAAAGGGGAGAGAGAAAAACCTTGATTTCCATTTTTTTATGAGTATAAAAACAGTGCTGTTATTAAGTAATATTGAGAATATACAATCCTTCTCTCTCTCCCCTCCCTAGGCATTTGGCATGATCAGTGATATGATTAACAACTTCTTTCAACTGTTAGCTTGTTTCCAGCATTCATTCTGATTCCAGATTTTTCAGCTGAGGAAGAAACTGGGTAGAGAGTAATTAAAAGTTGCCTTTCAAGTGTTATCTCTTGAAAAAAAATTTACTAATATATTTGTTTTCCTTTAATTAAAAAGCTGCATGCATGGATAATTCTCTCTGGAACTTAAAATTGTGTTTATAAACAGTGTGATGTAAGGAAGCAAGCTATTTAACAGAGTGAATAACATTAAGATACATCAAAAGGTGAAATATTCAACATAGACTCATTTAAAGTTCCTACAATCCCTACATGATGGATATAAACTTAAGTGCATATAAATGCAGCACATATGGATTTATTTATTTATTTAAATTCTTTTGTTTGCTTTCTGTGTGATGATATTAAGAATTATATTAGGATAATTACGAGTTTCTGGGCGGCACAAAAGGTTTCCGGCTCGGATACTAACTGAAAGTTTGGCTGTTTGAATCAGCTCAGGTGCCTCAGAAGAAAAACTTGTTGATCTGCTTTAAAAAAAAAAAAAAATCATCAGCCCTGGAAAACCCTATAGAGCACAGTTCTACTCTGACACATACAGGGTTTACTTGAGTTGAAGCTAAATGGACAGAACCTGGATTTTTCTTTTGATAATTAGGATAACTAAGAGTTGATGTAGAAATTTGGTATTTGACGTTATAAATCACTGAAGAACAAAAGTGCAGTGGTTTAGGTAGATGAGACTTGAAGGTAAAATGAATGGTTATTACAAAATGGAATACTTGTAGATCATTTTATTCCTTTTTCTTTGTTTTTGTGGTATGAGACCAATAAACACTTCATTAAATAAGTTTAAACAAAGTAACTGTTTAAATAGGCTAAACTAGCTTTGGGAGAAAAAAACGTGACCATTTTTTATAGCAACTGAACATGTTACTTCATATATTGAATATTTTCACTAAGTAAATCTTGTGGGTATAGACCTGGTTTTATTTTATTGAAATGTACTAAAAGCAACTTGATAATATAAATTATAATTTAATAATATTAATTACTGAATATTTTAATGTCCACTATAAATTTGTTACTTTAACAATTGTTTTTCAGAATTGGTCTTAAAAATTACATCTGATATATGCACGCCGATGTTCATCGCAGCACTATTTACAATAGCCAAAACTTGGAAACAACCTAGATGTCCAACAACTGAGGAATGGATAACC
>NW_006921920.1:1929618-1933133 GCF_000298275.1 Orycteropus afer afer | reverse complement strand
ATCAGTTGGGAGCAAGCAGAATTATCTAGCCATATCTGCCACATACACTTCCCCATCAACTGGGCAAGTTTTGTCACCTGATCCAGCACCATAGCATCAATGACAGATAAAGACCAATATCCACCTAGACTACCCACAGCTGCTCTATACAACCAGCAAAGAGCAATACAAACATACTCCCAAGAGTTAACAAATTCACCCAGAGACAGGTTGTAAGCACCCCAGTTTTATCAAACTAGCAACCAGAGTAACATAACCCCCTGCATGAATATATTAAAACAAAACAAAACAAAAAATCAGGGTGAAGCAAACCAACATAGAATAAATAAATACAGTTACACTGTGATGTCTCAGACACAACAGACAAATTACAGCAAAAAAAAAAAAAAAAAAGACAAAGTAACTCAAACTGACCAAAATATAGGGCCAAAATTCTTGCAGAGGAAGAAATGCAGTTGCAACTGCCTGAAGTAATACAAAAGAATTGTAGTTATGTTCCATCAGCAGAATGATAAAGATATCGAGGAAAACACCACAAAGAAAAACATAGACAAAATAAAGGAACACTGACAAAGCACAAAAAGAATGAATAATATAATACAAGAACACACTGACAAGTAAATTGAAAGTTAGGTATCCTATCAAAACAGTAAATATAAATCTAGAAGAATGATATGAAAATTTCAGAAATAGATAAAACACTGGAAGGACAAATGAGTAAAATTTAATCTATGGAAGACAGAAAAAGCAAAATTGAAAACAAATCTCTTAATACTAATCTATTAAAGGAAGAATCATAAAAAAATGAAGAAAGTCTAAGAATTATCTGTGACACAATCAAGATAAATAACTTAAATGTGATCGGAATTCTAGAAAAGAAAGAGACAAAGTAAGGCACCAGAAAATTTTTGAAGATATTTTGGATGAAAACTTCCTTAATATCAGGAAATAAAAGAAGATATTCATTTAAGAAGTCCAGTGTGTCCTAAATAGGGTAGACTCCAAAAGAAAATCACCAAAGTATATAATAGTCAACCTTTCCAAAATAAAAGAGAAAGAATCAAAAGTACATTAAAAAAAATCAAATCAACTAAAAAGGAGAACCAATGAAGAAACCACCATACAACAGAAGTCATGCAGACAAAAATACAATGAAATGACATATCTAAAACTTTGAAAAACAACAACAAAAAAATACCAACCAAGAAGAATCTTATATCCAGAAAAATATGCTTCTCAGGACATATCCAGACAGAAATTAAGAACATGTCTAAAAATGGAGTAAGCCTTCAAGAAATGCTAAAATGAGTCTTTTGGACAGACAATTAACTATTGAAGACAATAGCCTGATATTAAGCCACATGACAATATCAACTGGAAATCAACCCACACATGGAGTTTTTTTTGGTGCCATTAACTCATAGAAATGCTATGTACTACAAAATGTAACACTATCCAGTCCTGTGTCATCCTCACAATCATAGCCATCTCAAGCCCATCATTACAGTCACTATGTCAATCCATCTCATTGAGGGTCTTCTCCTTTTTCACTGAACCTCTACTTTACTTTACCAAGCATAAATGGGATATTATCAGGGAATGGCCACCTGATAACATAGTAAAAGTAAGAGAGCCATTTGTTTTTTCTCCCTTCAAAGTAACATTCTGGTTGTATTTCTTCCAAGATAGATTTATCCATTCTTCTGGCAGTCCATTCAACACTCTTTGCCAACACCACAATTGAAATAAATTATTGAATCACCTTTCTTTGAATGGACACAAATACGGATGTCTTCCAGTCAGTTGGTCCAAATTTCTTAAAAGAGATGAGTTAGTGCTTTCAGTGTTTTATTTGTTTGCTGAAACATCTCAATGTTAATTAAATCAATTCCTGGAACTTTGTTTTCACCAGTGCCTTCAAGGCAGCTTGGAGTTCTTACTTCAATACAATTCTTCATCATATGCTACTTCCTGAAATGGTTAAATGATTATTATTTTTTTTTTACAGTGACTCAATTTATTCCTTCAATCTTCTTTTCATACTTCTTGAATCATGCAACGTTTTGCCCATGGAATCCTTTAATATCACAACTTGAGGGTTGAATTTTTCCTCCAGTTTGAGAAATGCTACTTGTGTTCTTCCTTTTTGGCTTTCTAACTCCAGATCGTTGCACATTCTGTTATAATATTTCCCTTTGTCATTATGACCTGCATTGTATCATCTTTTGTAAACATTTTTTGTTTCATCATTTCTTCAATTTTCCTTAGCTACTCTCCATTAAAAAGTAAATATCAGTCTTTCCTCTGACATCAATTTTGGTTTTTACTTTCTTTCCCGTCTTTTGAATGATCTTTTCTTTCTTTATGTATGATGTTGTGGTTGTTATAGCACGAGTTGTCTGATCTTTGGTCATTAGTGTTCAATGTCTAAAATCTATTCTTCAGATGGTCTAAATACAGGTGATATATAATCCAGGTTCTATTTTGGCTTTTGTTTACTTTTTCTAATTATCTTTAGCTTCAACTTCACCTTGCATATGAACAATTGATGGTCTGTTCTCAGCTGCCCCCTGGCCTTTTTCTGACTGATAATATTGTACGTTTCCATTGTCTCTTTACACAGATGTAGTCAATCTGATTCCTATGTATTATATCTGGTGAAGTCCACATCTATAGTCTCCATTTATGTTGCTGGAAAAAAGGTGTTTGCAGGAGTTGAGGTAAGATGAGAATAGGCAGTCAAACTACATAGATCCTCTTCAACAAAGAAAGAGGAAACAATTAATACAGATACAGAAGATACTGCTGGAGCCCTGAGCTTAGAAAGGAAGAACACAGAAGTGGACTAAACTCCAACTAGTAGAAAATCCTGCATGAAAACACCAAAAAAGGAAAAAAAAAAAAAAAACAAGGATACATACAATGCTGTGGTCTATCAGTGATCCTGATGGTACAGATAGCTTGGATGTTGCCAAGTGGTGTAAGAACACAAGATTTAACTTAAAATTGGCCATGCTAGCCATGAACTGCACAGAGAACCACAATGTGTGCCTGGTGAATAAAAGAGGAAGCAGTGAAGTAGGAGATGGTTTGAGCTATAGACTTTTGGTTGTCCTGAGGGCACAGCCATTTTGAATGTTTCAAGCAGTGCAACCATTTGGTATATTTAAAGTGACAGCATTCTCTCAGATTCCAGGGACCTAAGAAGAGGCTTAACTTGCCAGGGACCAGAAGGACATACTGGACACTGAGGACTGGAAAAATGTGATATTCCCTGTATTACTCTCATACCCCACATCCCTTTTGTGAATGGCAGTTTGGCCATCCCTCACTACCATCCACTTTCTGGGCTGGCAAGAAACCATCCCAGTCTCAGAACTCTTACAGAGACTGGGTACCTGGCAATATATGTTGTTGTTGTTATGTGCTGTCGAGTCGGCCCCGACTCATAGCAACCCCTCCTTGGGTTTCCGAGGCAGTATCACTACGGAAGTAGGATTACCCAACCTTCCTTC
>NW_006921920.1:1927626-1929461 GCF_000298275.1 Orycteropus afer afer | reverse complement strand
CCTTTTTCTATTCATATTTCTTTTGGCTTTTAAAAGTATTTCTTTAAATATTTTCATTTATTGCCTTTATTCATTCTTCTTCTTAGTCTTATTTTTTTTCCCTCTTCTTGGTGTTTGTTCTTGTGTGTTTATGCAGTGTGTGTTTTATATCCTTTTTCTTTTAATTTTGATGGTTTTTCAAGTGTTGTTTTTGTCTTATACCTGAGGGGCAGACAGCAAGAATGCCCATTGTACCCAACCACATATTCACCTCCTGCAGATACACCTACAGAGTGAGAGTCACCATTTCCTTCTGCACCAAATGACCAATCATGCATGACCACCAATAAGACCCTGACTCAACATTAATTGCTCTTCACAGTTAACAGAGATCTGTGCAGCCACTCTCATTTTCAATCACACCCACCAGGAGACAGATGGTGAGTGCATAGATGCTGCCAACTAATGAGAAGAAGAGCACAGTACCCTGCTTACTCAGATACATCCAAAAAATTAAAAGATCTTGAGTGAATCACTCCAACATACAATTACCAATTAAATATAGAAACAGCAAAGTCACAAAATCTTGGAGATAACAGACTATCTCAATCCACACAAAGAAGCAAGATAAAGCAGTAGAAACAAGGGAACAGGATACAGACCCAGAACATATCATTTAGGAAGAAGGAGCACTGGAATTACCTGATAAGGAATTCAAAGTAATTATATTTAGGTACCTTCAATGAACTGAGAGACAGATCAAAGAAAACACTGACAATTTTGAGGAAAACACACACACAAACAAACAAAACTCTAAAGCAAATTAAGAAGAAAATACAAGGAAAAAAAAACATAATAAATGAAAAATTAGAAATAATACAAAATTTACATATAGAACCCAGAAGACTAAAACTAAATTGTCAGAAATAGATAACACATTGAAAGGGCAAAGGAGTAGAACTGAATCAATGCAAGACCAAAATAATGAGACTGGAGACAAATACCTGACTATTTCTTTGGAAAGGGATAAGTCAGAAAAAAATATCAAAACACAATGAAAAAAGCCTAAGATTCATGTGGGATACCATCAAAGAGAATAAATTATGTGTAATAGGAATTCCAGAACAGGAAGAGAAAAATAAAACCTCTGAGAAAATTGTCCAAAATATATTGGAAAGAGAACTTCCATGAAATGATGAAAGATGAGAATATATCCATTCAGGAAGTCCAACAAACCCCAAACAGGATAGAGCCTAAAAGAATATCACCAAGACATATTATCATCAAACTCACCAAAACCAAAGACAAAGAAAGAATACTGAGAATAGTGTGAGTGGAAAAAAAAAAAAAAATTGCCTACAAAGGGCAAGCAATAACACTAAGCTCTGATTTCTCAGCAGAAATTTTGCAGTCAAGAAGGCAATGGGATAGTATATATAAAACCCTGAAAGAGAAAAATTTCAAACCAAGAATTATATACCCAGCAAAATTGTTCCTCAAATATGATGGTGAAATTAGATTTCCAGATAAGCAGAATTTAAGAGAATTTCTTAAAACCAGACTGCAAAAACGACAAGAAGGCCACATGTTCTGACCTCCTCTAATCTCACAAGAGGAAGACAGGATTACCAGCAGTAACCCAAGGCCAATTACTGCAAGGCCAAACACGCTACCTTCCTCCAGCCCTTTCACCAACCGTTCCTCCCAAAGCACCCACCACCTCTCTCCTGGGTTCGATAATTTGCTGCAGTGGCCACACAGAACTCACAGATTACAGGGTTTATTAGGGAAGCACCAGGCTACAACTCAAGTTCAGGAAGAATGCTCAGTCTCTCTCCCAGCCCACTGTCCCTCAG
>NW_006921920.1:1913861-1924316 GCF_000298275.1 Orycteropus afer afer | reverse complement strand
ACCCAATTAAAGAGCTCCAAAATACATAAATAAGATTTTAGCAGAATTGAAAAGGCAAATAGATAACTCCATTGTCATGTTGTTATTGTTGTTATGTGTTGTCGAGTTGGCCCTGACTCATAGTGACCCCTCCTTGGGTTTCCGAGGCCGTATCTCTACAGAAGTAGATTGCCCTACCTTCCTTCCAAGGAGTGGCTAGTGGGTTTGAACTGCCAGGCTTGTGGTTAGCAGTCAATTATACACCACTTCCAATCAAAGATAGAACTACTGGAAAGAAAGTCAACAAAGGTGCGGAAGAACCAAACAATATAATCTACCAACTTGATCTTGTAGACATCTACAGAGCATTTAAACCAACAATAGCACAATATACATCCTTTTCCAGTGCACATGGAACATTCTCCATGATAGACCATATGTTAGGCCATAAAGCTAGCCTTAATAAATTTAAAAACATTGAAATATTACAAAGCATCTTCTCAGAACACCAAAACCAAAAAACCAAAGTCACAGGAGGCAAATCAAATCTGATTCATAGTGACTCCTCCTTGTGTTTTCAAGGCAGTATCACTATGGAAGTAGATTGTCCAATCTTCCTTCCAAGGAGTGGCTGGTGGGTTTAAGCTGCCAACATTCTGGTTAGCAGTCAAATGACTTAGAGCTCAATGCTATCAAATTAAAAATCAACAATAGGAAGGCCAATGGAAGAAGAGGAAACACATGGAAACTGACCAACACCCTCCTCAAAAACGACTGGGTAGTAGAAGAAATAAAAAATGAAATTCAAAAATACCTTGAATCAAAGAAGAATGAAAACACAATAGGCCAAAATCTTTGGGACCCAGCAAAAGCAGTGATCAAAGGCCAATTTATAGCAAAAAATGCACACATCAAAAAATAAGAAAGAAGCAAAATCAATCCTTTACACCAACATCTCCTACAATTAGAAAAAAGAGCAGCAAGAAAAGCATACATTCACCAGAAGAAAGGAAATAATGATTCAAGCAGAAATCAATGAAACAGAAAATAGAAAGACAATAGAAAAAAATCAAGACTAGAAGCTTTTTTTTTTTTTTTTTAAAGACAAAATTGATAAACCACTGCCAAATTTAACCAATGGAAAGAGGGAGAGAGTACAAACATGAGTAAGAAACAAATTGGACAATATCACAATAGAAACAACTGAAATGAAAAAAATATATATCAGGATACTATAAAGAATTGTACACCAACAAATTTGAAAATCTAGAAGAAATGGACAGATTTCTAGAAATATGCTACTTACCTAAACTAACATGGACTGATGTGGAAAAGTTGAACAGACTCAGAACAAAAGAAGAAAAAATTGAACAGGTTATAAAATGTACCAACAGCAACAACAAAAAAGTCCTGGCTCAGATGGTTGCACTGGAGAATTCTACCAAACATTCAGAGAAGAACTGAAAACAATCCTGCTCAAACTATTCTACAATGTAGATAATGATAGAATGCTCCCAAATACATTTTATGAAATAAGTATAACCCTGACACCAAAACTAGCCAAAGATAACACTAAATAGGAAAACTATAGACCAATATCCTTCATGAATATAGATGCAAAAATCTTCAACAAAATCCTTGCCAATAAACTCCAACAACATACCCAAAAAATAATACATTATGACTAAGTGGGGTTCATATCGGATATGCAAGGATGGTTCAACATTAGAAAAACAATCAACGTCAACCATCGTATAAATAAAACCAAGGAAAAGAACCACATGATACTATCAATTGATGCAGAAAAGTCATTTGGTAGAATCCTACACCCATTCCTAATAAAAACTATCAGCAAGATAGGAATAGAAGGGACATTCTTCAAAATAATAAAGGATATATATGGAAAACTTATAGCCAACATTATTCTCAATGGACAGAGTCTGAAACCATTCCCCTTGTGAACAGGAACCAGGCAAGTATGCATTCTATCACCACTTATATTCAATGGTGCATTGAATGTCATAGCCAAGGCAATGAGGCAAGAAAGGGAAATCAAAGGCATCCAAATTGGTAAGGAAAAAGTAAAAATATCCCTACTTCCCAATAATATGGTTCTATAAAAAGAAGACCTAAGTGATTCGGTAAAAAAATAAATAAAAAAAATTTCTAAAACTAATTGAGAGATTTAGGGTAGTGGCTCGAAACAAGATTAACATTCAAAAATCAGTTTGATTCCTCTACACCAGCAAAGAGATTGCTGAAAAAGAATAAGGAAATCAATATCATTTACTTAGACTGCTAACCAGAAGGTTGGTGGCTGAAAAAAATTAAGTACTTGGGAATAAATCTTACCAGAGACACAAAAGACCTGTACAAAGAAAACCATAAAAGACTACTCCAAGAAACCATAAGAGATCTACATAAATGGAAGAACATATCAAACTTGTGGATAGGAAGATTGAACATTGTGAAAATATCGATTCTACCCAACGCAATCTATACATTCAATGCAATCCCAATGCAGATCCCATCAACATTCTTTAAGGATATGGACAAAGCAATCACTAACTTTATATGGAAAGGAAAGAGACCTTGGATAAGCAAAACATTATTGAAGAAGAAGAAAAAAGTAGGAGGTCTCACACTGCTGGATCTCAAAGCCTACTATACCGCCACAGTAGTCAAAACTACCTGGTATTCCATCAACCTATGATCAGCTGATCTTTGACAAAGGGCCGAAATCCGTTAAATGATTAACAAATCATGCTGGCAAAATGGATATCCATTTGCAGAAAAAGGGAACAAGACCTGTACCTCACACTATACACAAAAACTAACTCCAAATGGATTGAAGACTTAAATGTGAAACCTAAAACTCTACATTTCCTCAAGGGAAAACCCAGGGGCAAATTTAAGGGCCCTAATATATGGCATAAATAGACTATCAAGCATAACCCAACAAGCACAGACAGCAGAAGAGAAACTAGATGAATGGGACTTACTAAAATTTAAATTTTTATGTGCTCCCAAAGACTTCTCCAAAGAGTCAAAAGAGAACCTACAGATTAGGACAATATATTTGGCAATGACATATGCAACAAGGGACTTATCTCTAAAATTTATAGAAAACTCCAACACGTCAACAACAAAAAGACAAATATTCCAATTAAAAATGTGCAGAAGACATGAACAGACACTTCACCAAAGGATATTTAAGGAGGATATTCAAGTGGCCAACAAACACAAGAAGAATCTTACAGCTGCAGGGCTGAGGAGCTCAAGGTTGGCAGGCAGTATACTGGTTGATGTGTCCAACAAATGACGAATCAAGATCTCCAGGCTGAATGGTGGATTGTTTGCTCATGGACAGTTGTAGGCAGCACAACAGAATCCCAATCCACAGAACAGTGTCTCTTTCCCCAGGATGTCCATAAATATAGTGGAAGGAAGCCACACCCCTAGGGAAACTCCCTTTCAGTGGATTGGCTGCTCAAAACATATACATAGGATCCCATCATGGGAATAACCACATCACAACTGCTTAAACCGCACAGGATTGAGGTCCAGCCAAGTTGACACACAGCTCCAACTATCGCAAAGTCTAAGACCTTCACTTTCCCAATCTGAACCTACTATACCTCCATGGGAGTCAAAACATACTTGTATTGGTAAAATGAGAGATACACAGACCAACGTAACAGACCTGAGAAGCCATGTCTACCTATCTACCTATGTCTGTCTACATATGGAGAAGTGACTTTTTACAAAGGGCCAAAAACCATTAAGTGGGGAACAGATAATCTCTTAACAGATGGTGCTGACCAAATAGGATATCCATTTACAGAAAAATGAAACTGGATCTGTATCTCTCACCAAATACCAAAATAAATTCAATATGTATCAAACACATAAATGTAAACCCTAAAGCATAAAGACTATGAAAGAGAAAAAATAGGGGCAAATTTAGGGGGACTATAATACAAGGTATAAATACACTATTGAGTATAACTAAAAATGCACAACAGCAAGATAAATCTGGAACCTCCTAAAAATTAAACATTTATGCACATTGAAAGAATTCACTAAAAGAAATCAAAGTGAACGGACAGACTGGGAAAATTTTTTTGGCAATGACATATAGGAAAAGTGACTAAACTCTAAAATTTATGGAAAACTTCAACAACTCAATAACAAAAAAACAGAAACAACACAATTAAACACTTGGCAGAGGATATGAACAGACACTTCACCAAAGAACATATTCAGGCAGTCAACAAACATGAAGAAATGCTCATGTGCATAGCCATTAAAAAAAAGGAACTCACTGCCAAAGCAAAACAATAGTGAATTACAATCTCTCCCAGCATTAGTAGTAAACTTAAAAAAAAAAAAAAAAAAAGGAACTAGAAATACTATATGATCCAGCAATCACATTATTAGGTATATATTCTAGAGAAATAAGAACAATGATATAAATAGACATGCACATTCATGTTCCTAGCACCATTATTCACAGCAGCAAAAAAGATGAAAACAATCTAAGTAACCATCAAAGGATGAATGGATAAATCAATTATGGTACATACACACAATGGAATACTGTGCAATGTTAAAAAATAGGGATGAATCTGTGAAACACTAGTTAAAATGGATATATCTGAAAGCTATTATGCTGAGTGAAATTAGTCAATCACAAAAGGACAAATATTGTATAAAAAAGTCAAGTAAAAATTTGTTCACTGAGACAAACATTCTTTTAAGGTTACCAGTGATGAAGGGAAAAGGAGGACAAATCATTAACTAGAGGGTGGTTGTTGTTGTTAAGTGTTATTGAGTCTGCTCTAACTCATAGCTACCCTATGTACAACAGAAAAAAAAAAAAAAAAACACTGCCCAGTCCTGTGCCATCTTCACAATATGTGTTATGCTTGAGCCCATTGTTGCAACCACTGAGTCAATCCTCTCCTCAAGGGTCTTCCCCATTTTCTCTGACCATCCACTTTATCAAGCATGATATTCTTCTCCAAGGACTAATCCCTTCTGAAAACATGACAATAGATTATGAGAAGTAGTCTGCCCATTTTCACTTCTAAGGAGCACTCCAGCTGTACTTCTTCCAGGACAGATTTCTTTGCTGTCTTTGGCAGTCCATTTTATTTTCCATTATATTCTTTGCCAACACCACAATTCAAATGCATCATTTCTTCTTCAGTCTTCCTTAATCATTGTTCAGCTTTCACATGAGTATGAGGCTATTGAAAATACCAAAGTTTTGGACAGGCACACGTGAGTCCTCAAAATGATATCTTTGCTCTTTAACACAACCAGATGATGTTTCATTTCTATTCATAGGTTTTCAGTGGCCAATATTTTCAGAAGTGGATGACTCTATCCTTCTCATTTTTTCTTAATCTGGAAGCTCTGCTGAATCTTGTCCACCATGAGTGACCCTGCTGGTATTTGAAATACTGGTGGCATATCTTGCATCATCACAGCAACACAAAAGCCACCACAGTATGACAAACTGACAAATGAGTGGTGAAACCAGTGTAGACAGATACTAACATGAGTAAAGGGAAAGGCGATGCATATTAGGAAACTGGCACAAACATATCAAGGCAAAGGAACACACTAGGAGAAGCACAGGAACCAAGGCAACAAAGGTAAATACTATTACAAACACAATCTAACAATAACATAATTAACAGTTATCTAAGTGGATGCATAGATAGTCACACATGAATAGGAGCAAGAGAACAATTGGGACTACAACCACAAATATATATAACTTTGACAGAGGATATTTTTATATATGTATTTGTATGTCAAAAATGGTTGGAGCATTATATTGACAGAGAACTACCAGAAATGCAAGCTGGATTCAGAAGACAATGTAGAATGAGAGACAGCATTGCTGATGCCAGATGGATCTTAGCTGAAAGCAAAGAATACCAGAAAGATATTTACTTGTGTTTTATTGACTATGCAAAAGAATTTGATTGTGTGGATCATAATAAATTATGGGTAACATTGATAAGAATGGGAATTCCAGAACAGTCAATTGTGCTCATCAGGACCCTGTACATAGCACAAGGAGGCTGTCATTTGGACAGAAAAAGAGGATACTACATGGTTTAAATCAGGAAGAGAGTGAATCAGGGTCGTATCCTTTACACCATACTTATTCATTGTGTATGCTGAACAAATAATCCAAGTAGGTGAACTATATGAAGAAGAATATGGCATCAGAATTGAAAGAAGACTCATTAACCTGTGATATGCAGATGACACAATTTTGCTTGCTGAAAATGAGGGTGACTTGAAACACTGATGAAGATCAAAGACTACAGTCTGCAGTATGGATTACATCTCAACATAAAGAAAACAAAAATCCTCATATATGGACCAAAAAGCAGCATCACAATAAATGAAGAAAAGACTGAAGTGGTCAAAGATTCTGTATTACGTGGTTCCACAATCAACAGCAATGGAAGCAGCAATCAAGACATCAGATGACATATTGAATTGGGCTTTTAATTGCTGAAGAGCAAAGATATCCCTCTGAAGACCAAGGTGCACCTAACCCAAGATATGGTATCTTCAATAGCCTCATATGCATGTGAAAACTGGACAATGAATAGGAAGACCAAAGAAGAATTGATGCTCTTGAGTTGTGATGTTGACAAAAGATACTGAAAGTTCCATGGACTGCCAGAAAAACTAATAAATCTGTCCTGGAAGCAGTACAGCCAGGATGCTCCTTGAAGGCAAGAATGGCCAGACTTCTTGTGACCTACTTTGGTCATGTTGTCAGAATGCACCATTCCCTGGAGAAGGATATCATGCTTGGTAGAGTGGAGGGTCTATGAAAAAGGCCCTCAATGAGATGGATTGACACAATAGCTTTAATGATAGGCTCAGATATAGCGAGGATCATGAGGCTGGCACAGGACTGGGCAGTGTTTTGTTCTGTTGTACATAGGGTTGCTGAGTCAGAGCCAACTTGATGGCACCTAACAACAACATTAATATGTGCTGCAAATATATCCATGAATATAGTACAGCATATAGGATGTGAAGTTATGAAAATTTTTAGCCATAACTAAAAGCCTTGAGGGAATGAGTAGCTGGGTCTGGGGTCTCAGGGTAATAGTCTCAAGGGACATCAATGTCAATTTTATTTAGTACCATGTGGGGTCTGTTCTAGTTACCTAGCACCACTCTGACAAGAACATACCACAAATGAGATGGCTTAAAACACAGGAGTTTATTCTTACAATTTGGAGGCTTTAAGTCCAAGTTCAAAGTACCAAGTTCTAGGGGCTGGGTAAAAGCCCCTCAGCCTTGGGCATCAGCTCTGCCTCCAGCTCCCAGCACACTGAAGCTAGAGGCTTTTCTTCACTCAGACAGCTGCTGGTTGCTGAGGCTGCCAAGCCCAAGGTCGACAAGTAAAAACATACAGTGCCAATATTACCAAACCACACATCAGGCCATTAATTTAAGTCTGTTGTAAGTCCCAACGTCATCAGAGCATGGCAGGCTGCTGAACAAGGACATAGCTACATGCAGGGTCCAAGGGTGCCATAAGCTAGAGACCATTCCCCAAGGCTTCTGATTATATACAAGAGCACATTCCCTAAGGCAGCTACTCAGCTGCTCATAGTAGATTCCACCATGGTGTTGATTACCAGTCTTATTATGGGGAATACTATATCCAGCTGCCCAGCCACTCAATCAGGCCTAGCCAAGTTGACACACAAATTGATCGACCCAAGGGTCTTAGAAGCTTCTTAGTAGCTATCTAACGTGCAATTTTCAGTCTTTCTCCATATGGAACAAAGACAATGAGATTCAAAGATTTGTGGAAGTAATTAGTTCAAGGGACTAATAGATCATGCAAACCCCATCCTACACAACCTTGAGACCAAGGCACTCAGCTACAACTTCTGACAGCTTTGAAAAGGATCACAGTAGGAGTTTCCGGACAGAGTGGGAGAAAAATGTGGAACAAAACTTAAAATCATAAAAAAGACCAGAGAGACAGAGACTGATGGGACCCTAGAGATTGGCCCTTAGACATCCAACAAGCTTAGAATGGAAGTCATCCCATTATCTTAATTTTCAACCAAACAAAGACAGGCGTTTAAGGTGAACAATAACACCAGACAGGTATGCATTCCTTGGAGCAACCAATCATAGGAGATCAAAAGGGGAGCATTTGCCTAGAGATAAAGCTCAGCAGGTAAGAAGGGATAGAAAAGGACAAATGGAAACAATAAACACAGGAAAGAAATGGGAAGAGTGCTCTTACATTGCAGGGATTGCAATCAAGGTCATGAATCAAACGTATATGAACTACTGAATGGAAAACCAATTTGCTTTGTAAACTTACACTTAAATCAGCTGTCCAGACACTCAAATCCATATTACTATCGGAATATGAAATCGTTAGGATTTTGTGTGCTAGTTTAAAATAATTGATCTGTGTTAAAATATAATGTGTGAAGTACACATTCACACACACATGCACACACACATAAATAAAGCTGCTTCATGGCAGAAGGATTAAGTGCTCTTCTTCCATAAAGATTTATAGCCTTGGAAATATTATGGGAGTTGCTATGAGTCAGAACTGACTCAATGGCAGTGTGTTTATATATATGTGTGTGTGTATGTATATATGTGCATATATATATACATAATGCAGCCACATGCTTATAATTTTAAATCACTTTCATCTCTTTATCCAGAATTAAAAAAAAAATGCTACACTTGGCAGGAGACTGAAAAAATAAAGAGAATTAGCTTTTATGAATACACACACATGGAGAAATGTGGAAAAGGATTGTGTGAATTATTTCAAATTTAAATTATTTAGATCATTTCCATAATGCTATACTTGGTGAGTTTTAAAAAGTTTCCAAAAGACTGTGCTTACAATGACAGTTCAGTTTACTAAAGCAAAAATGTAGTCTACTTATAGCGGTTGCCCTAGGCAAAATAATAAAATTTTATCACCAGTCTCTCTGTGCATCCCAAGCCCAAACCCAACATGTACCATCTCCATGTGCTCTGGTATCCTCAAATTGTTCCTTGGATGTATAGAAAGAGCCTGATTGTCTTAACAAATGGATAGAAACATAATAGGATCAAAATGAAAGTGACAGTCACTTAGGCTTCATTTTAAGAAAACTTTGCGTGGAAATTGGAAAAAAACAAAGCAGTTGCTTTCTAGTCAATCCTAAGTCATGAGGACTCCGTGTGTGTCTGAGTAGAACTTTGCTCCACAGTGTTTTCTATAACAGATTTTACAAAAGTAGATTGTCTGTTCTTTCTTAAAAGTTGCCTCTGGGTGGACTTGAAACTTTCTCTTAGTAGCTGAGCTTTAGACATGTAACTTTTTGGACCACCCATTTATTCATGTTTAATTGATCTTTCTATATTGGTTAAAATATTGACTTGTTTACTTTGAAAAATGCAACAAAATGGTGGCCAAAATAAGATTGCCATTTGTTTCTCTTTCATATAAGGCTCCACTTCTAATATTCTACATTTTTCAGTGTCCAGAACACACTATCCACCTATCTTAATCCATCTTTCCTCCTCAGCAGAAGTCTACACATAGTTTGATATATCTAGCTTCTGCCTAAAAGTTCAAATTCCAGCCAGAGCAGACAAGAGGATTCAAACACACAAGTCCATTTACATACCATTCTTTTGGGTACAGATCACATCTAGTCATATTCAGGCTGGAAATGGAGTGATTAAATGCTAAAGCCTGTGTGACTAGCTACAATGTGTTTCACAGAGAGGCAGTGATGACCAGCACTCCCAGACCCACCTACCTCGGTAAGCTGCTCCACCCTTAGTTACCTTGGCAGCTTTTAATTTGAACTCTGCCCCTTTAAATCAGCTTTCTTAAAAGATCTTATCTGTAGGCTCAGAGACTGTTGAAGAAATGTTATGTGTTTTTCAGCATTTTTCATTACCATTTTTTCCTGAAGGTTTGTACCAGTTTGGCCAGTTATTCCAACTCTGCTTGTTTGTAATATTGTTATAAATTTTTGAAACTTTTTACGCATCTCTGAAGGACCTATATGAAGTCAGATTGGAAAAAAAAAAAGAAAGAAAGAAAAGAATTTCTACCTCTTGTTGATTTTTTTTTAATTGTTGTATAAAATATAGACAGTAAATTCAACTGTTTCTACATGTACAATATAGTGACTTTGATTACGCTCTTTAAATTGTGCAGCCATTCTCATCCTCTTTTTCTAACTTATTAGTCCCTTTTTTAAAACTCACTTCTAAGTTTCCTATTTAATCTTTCAAGTTTCTTTTGCTAATTTGATTCCATATAGTAAGTTCTTTAAAAGATGCAGTGTAGTAAATTACTTAGTATGGCTTTTCTACCCATAAGTCATTGTAAACTCAGTGGTGGAATGAGCAACTGAGGAGCTGATTGTAAATGTTATCCAC
>NW_006921920.1:1912704-1913446 GCF_000298275.1 Orycteropus afer afer | reverse complement strand
GGAACGGTTGGAGAAAGGGCTGGAGGGAGGCAACATGTCTGGCCTTGCAGTAATAGGCCTTGGTTTACTGCTGGTAATCCTGTCTTCCTCTTGTCGCATTAGAGGAGGTCAGAACATGTGGCCTCCTCACAGTTTTTACTAAAGAGCACAATGCTTATGGAAGACATTTTTTACAAGTTAAGCTAGACTCCTGTTTGCTTTAAAGAAAGCTTCAGGGAATATTTTTGGTTTACATTTCAGAGTTAAGTATTATTGAAGGGCACTAATTTTGGACATTCCTCCATCGTCATTGGCCTTAAGAAGTCTGAATTTGATGACAAAAGTTAATTCTGTTCCACATTTGTCCTCTTCTTATCAGAATTCTTCTTTAGAGTATTTACTCAAAATGTCCAGTTCTTTTTGGTACAATCCAGTTATCATGACAAAGGAAGCAGTTGTTCTAGAGGCAACTAAGCATACATTCCATTTCCTCTTCTTATTTCTGACTCTTCTACCTCCTCTGTTGCTCCAGGCAAATAGATTTAAATTATTGTTGATTACAAGCTTTCAAAACTTAGGTGCTACACAATGACCTGTGAAGTAGAATGTTTGTTGTTGTTATGTGCCGTCGAGTTGGCCCCGACTCATAGCGACCCCTCCTTGGGTTACCGAGGCAGTTATCACTATGGAAGTAGGATTGCCCAACCTTCCTTCCGAGGAGTGGCTGGTGGGTTTGAACCGCCAGCCATCTGGTTAGCAGGCA
>NW_006921920.1:1900558-1911659 GCF_000298275.1 Orycteropus afer afer | reverse complement strand
TTTGTTAGGTGCCCTCATGTCATTTCTGACTCAAAGCACACTTATGCACAACAGAACAAAACATTATCAGGTTCTGTGCCATTCTCAGAACTGTTGCTATATTTCAGACCATTGTTACAGCTGTGTGTCAAACCAGTTCCTTAAAGGTCTGCCTCTTTTTCATTGACCTTATACTTTGTCAAGCATAATGTCCTTTTGGAAGGACTGGTCCTTCCTGATAACTTGTCCAATATACGTGAGACAAACCTCACCATCCTCACTTCTAAAAGGATCATTTCAGCTGTACTTCTTCAAAGGTATTTTTGTAATTCTAGTAGTCCTTTATATATTCGATATTCTTCACCAGCACCATAATTCAAATGCATCAGTTTTTCTTCAGTCCCTCTTATTCATTGGCCAGCTTGTGCATGCATATGAAGCAATAGAAAATATCATGGCACACTTTAGACTTCAAACTGATATCTTCAGTCTTTAACACTTTAAAGCAATCTCTTTTTTTGCAGCAGATTTGCCCACTGCAATAAATGACTTGATTTCTTTTTCTTTTTTTTTTTGTAATGGTGCTTTGGGTCAAAGGTTACAGAGTACATTCACTTTTAATACAGTAGCTCACATACGCTTTGTCTCAAGACATTGACTACAATTTACACCAATGCAACAGCTCCCCTCCCTCTTACTTCCTCCTGATAGTTACCACTTCCCTGTGTCCATCCCTCCATGCACTCCTGCCCCTGAGCTGTAGCTCTGTGCATACATAGCCCTTCTTTCTCTCAAGATTGTTTTCACCAAGAGTGTATCTACTTCTGTTAAATGTTCAACTCATATGCCTGTCTTCTATTTGGCTGGAAGCCACAGGTGTGGGTTCAATTTGAAACCTGAAGGGCAGCTAGGAGCCATAGTCTCAGGAGTTCCACCAGGCTCTATCAGACCAGCAGAACTGGTGAACCTGGTCACCAATTTTTTTTCCCAAAAAAATGATTTTGAATTTTGTTCCACATTGTTCTCCCTTTCTATCCATGATCTCCTACATAGATCCCCCTCTAAGTGGTTCACAAAGGTAGCTGGGCACCATCTATTTCTTCTGGTCTCATAGTCATATAGGCTGTGAATCATATGTTGTACCAGTCACTTAGACTAATTGTTTCCATGAATCTTTGGTTTTCTTCATTCTCCTTTACTCTAGATAAGGAGAGACCCATCATTGCATCTAGATGGCTGCCTACAAGCTTTTAATATTTCAGTCACTACTTGCCAAAGTAGGAGGTGGAACAATATTTTGTGTACTATGTTATGCCAGTTGAACTTGATGTCCCCTGCAGCTATGGTCCCACAGGTTCAACTACTTGTTGCCTATGGGTACCTGGCTGTGGCTAAGAAGTTACTACAACCTTGTCCTTTGTCAGCTCTACCATACATCTGGGAATTCTTACATTGCATACAAATACACTTGTAGAACCATTATCTGCCAACCCTATACATGGGTACACTCCCTGCTTCATAGACATACCTAATAGTTCAGGCTGTCCACCAATCTATCCACCTATATACCCATGTTTGCCTTCACTGACAATGCAGTACTGTATGTGCAAAAGGAATTATCTTTGTTGTCTGTAACTCCCAAGTACCTCTCTATGTCTTCATCTTCCTCAATGTCACCATGTTGATCACTCACATTTGGTACATTGCTCTTATCTTCACCAAAATCAATACTTATCTCTACCTATCTAAGAGTGTTCCCTCCAATGCCCTCCCACCCTTGGTAACCAACAAAGAAAATTTCCTTCCATATATAACTTTTTCCTTGACTTTTACAATAATGAACTAATATAATATTTGTCTTTCTGTGATTGACTTATTTCACTCCGCATAATGTCTTCCAAGTTCATCCATGTTATGCGGTGTTTTGCAGATTCTAGGTTATTCTTTAGGGTTGCATAGTATTCTTTTGTGTGTATGTACCATAGTTTGCTCATCCATTCCTCAGTTGATGGACACCTAGGTTGTTTCCATCTTTTGGCTATTGTAAATAGTGCTGCAATGAACATGGATGTGCATATATCTGATCTTGTTCTGGCTCACAGTTCTTTAGGATATATACCTAATAATGGGATGGCTGGGTCAAATGATATTTCTAATTCCAACTTTTTAAGGCATCACCATACTGCTTCCCACAGTGGTTGTGTCATTTGACCCACCAGCAGTGTATGAGAGTCCCAATCTCTCCACAACCTCGCCAGCATTTGTTATTTTCTGTCTTACTGAATTTTGATACTAGTGCTGGAGCAAGATGGTATCTCATTGTTGCTTTGATTTACATGTCTTTAATGGCTAATGATCGTAAGCATTTCTTCATATATTTCTTTGCCTAAATATCCTCTTTGGTGAAGTGTCTATTTATGCCTTCTACCTATTTTTTCAACCAGATTATTTGTCTTTTTGTTCTTGAGGTTTTGGAGCTTTCTATAAATTCTAGAGATAAGTCCCTTGTCAGATATGTCCATTGCCAAATATTTTTTTTTCCCAATTTGAAGGTTCTTTTTTGACTCTTTTGGAGAATTCTTTGGAAGCACATAAAACTTTAATTTTTAGAAGGTCCCAATCATCTAGTTTCTCTTCTGCTGTTTGTGCATCTTGGGTTATGCTTGACAGTCTATTTATGCCATATATTAGGGCCCCTAAATTTGCACCTAGTTTTTCCTTGAGTAACTTTATAGTTTTAGGTTTCACATTTAAGTCTTTGATCCATCTGGAGTTAGTTTTTGTGTATAGTGTGAGGTACAGGTCTTGTTTCTTTTTTCTGCAAATGGATCTCCAGTTTTGCCAGCACCATTTATTAAACAAACATTCTCTTCCCCATTTATCGAATTTTTGGCTTTGTCAAACATCTGCTGACCATAGGTTGATAGATGTATTTCTGGGTTCTCAATTTTATTCCATTGCTCTATGTGTCTGTCATTGTACAAATACCAGTCAGTTTTTACTACTGTGGCTTTATAGTAGGTTTTGCAGTCTGGCAGTGTGAGACTTCCTACTTATTCTTTTTCTTCAAAAGTGGTTTGTTTATCCAAGGCTCTTTCCTTTCCATATAAATTTTTTGTTATGTGCCATGGAGTCAGGCCCAACAAATAGGGACCCCTCTTTGGGTTTCCGAGGCAGTATCACTACAGAAGTAGATTGCCCAACCTTCATTTCAAGGAGTGGCTGGTTGGTTTGAACGGCCAGCCTTCTGGTTAGCAGTCAAGTTAGTGATGGTTTTTTCTATATACTTGAAAAATGTTGATGGAATCTGGATTGGAATTGTATTGAATGTATAGATCCCTTTGGGTTGAATTGATAGTTTCACAATGTTCAATCTTTCTATTCACGAGCATGGTATGTTTTTCCATTTATGTAGATCTCTTAATGTTTCTTGAAGTAGTTTTTTATAGTTTTCTTTGTACAGGTCTTTTGTGTCTCTGGTAAAATTTACTCCTGGGTATTTTATTTTTATTAGTAACTATTGGAAACGGTATTGAATTTCTTTTTCTTTTCCAGTAATCTCTTTGCTGGTTTACAGGACTGATATTTCGATGTTGATCTTGTATCCTTCCATGATGCTAAATCTCTCAATTAGTTCCAGTAGATTTTTGACTGAGTCTCATGGGTTTTCTAGGTGTAGGATCATATCATCAGCAAATAGGGATAGTTTGACTTTTTCCTTACCAATTTGAATGCCTTTGATTTCCCTTTCTTGCCTTGTTGCCCTGGCTAGGACTTCCAATACAGTGTTGAAGAGAAGTGGTGATAGAGGACAGCCTTGCCTGGTTCATGTTCACAAGTGGAATGGTTTCAGTCTCTCTCTATTCAGAATAAAGTTTGGCTGTTGGTTTTGCATAGATGCCCTTTATTATGTTGAGGGATGTCCCTTCTATTCCTATTTTGCTGAGTATTATGATCAAGAATGGGTGTTGGATTTTATCAATTGCCTTTTCTGCATCAATTGATATGATCATGTGGTTCTTTTTATTTGTTTTACTTATAGGGTAGATGGCTTTGATTGTTTTTCTGATGTTGAACCATCTTTGCATACCTGATATGAACCCCACTTGGTCATAAGGAATGATTTTCTTGAGTGTTGGAGTCTATTGGCTAGGATTTTGTTGAAGATTTTTGCATCTACATCCATGAGGGATATTGGTCTGCAGTTTTCCTTTTGAGTGATGTCTTTGCCTGGTTTTGGTATCAAGGTTATGTTTGCTTCATAAAATGAGTTAGGGAAGATTCCATCCTTTTCTGTGTTTTGGAATAGTTTGAATAGGAATTGTGTCAGTTCTCTGAATGTTTTGTAGAATTATCTGGTGAAACCGTCTGGGACAGGACTTTTTTTTGTTGGTAATTTTTTTTTTTTATATAATCTGTTAAATTTCTTCTTTTATTACGGATCTGTTCAACTTTACTACGTCTGTCTGTGTTTGTTTAGTTAAGTGGTGTGTTTCTATAAATCTGTCCATTCCTTCCAGATTTTCAAATTTGTTGGAGTACAGTTCTTCATGTTGTTGTTAGTGTGTTGTTATGTTCCGTCAAGTCAGATCTGATTCATAGCAATGCCTCCTTGGGTTTCTGAGGCAATATCACTATGGAAGTAGATTGCCCAACTTCCTTCTGAGGAGTGGCTGGTGGATTTGAACCACCAGCCTTCTGGTTAGCAGTCAAGTGCCTTAGGCACTATGCTACCAGAGCGCCCACAGTTCTTCATAGTATCCTGATATTATCCTTTTTATTTCAGTTGGTTCTGTTGTGATGTCATTCATTTAATTTCTTATTCATATTATTTCTATTTTCTCCCTCTTTTACTTTGTTAAATTTGCCAGTGGTTTGTCAATTTTATTAATCTTTTCAAAAAACCACTTCTGGTCTTATTGATTTTTTCTATTGTCTTTTTATTTTCTGTTCCATTGATTTCTGCAGACTTTAGCCTTTTCTTGCTGTTCTTATTCTAATTGTTGGAGCAGTTGGTTTAAAGTGCTGATTTTGGCTTTTCTTTTTTGATGTGTGCATTTATTGGTATAAATTGGCCTCTGAGCACTGCTTTTGCTCTGTCCCAAAGATGTTGGTGTGTTATATTTTCATTCTTGTTTGAGTCAAGGAATTTTTCAATTTCATTTTTTATTTCTTCTCTTACCCACTGTTTCTTAAGGAAGGTATTGTTCAGTTACCATGTGTTTTTTTGTTTTTGTTTTTGTTTTTCCCATTGATCTTCTTATCGTTGATTTCTAATTTGATAGCATTTTGGTCTGAGAAGTTGTTTGTGGTATTTCAATGTTTTTAAATTCATTTAGGCATGACATGGAGAATATTCCATATACACTGGAAAAGAATGTCTATTGTGCTGTTGATGACTGAAATGCTCTGTGGATGTCTATAAGGCCAAGTTGCTTGATTGTATTGTTTAGCTCTTCTGAATCTTTGTTGAGTTTAAAGTGTTGTATTAAAGTCTCCCACTATGACTGTGGAGTCATCTATTTTGACTTTTCAACTATTTTAAAGTCTGATTTATGTATTATGGTCTTTCATTAGGTCCATAGATATTTATTATGGCTATATCTTCTTGTTCAATTGTTCCTTTAATCTTTATGTAATGTTCTTCCATGTCTTCTATGGTGGTTTTTCTCTTAAGGTCAATTTGATGAGAAATTAATATTGCTGTTCCTGCTCTTTTAAGGTTGTCATTTGCTTGATGTATTTTTTTCCAACCTTTGATTTTTAGTCTATTTTTGTTTTTGTCTCTAAGGTATGTCTCTTATAGACAGCATATTGATGGTTTTGTTTTCTTATCCAATCTGCAATTCTTCATTTCTTGTGTGGTGCATATAATCCATTAACATTCATTGTAATTATTGACAAGTGTGAATTTGTTGCTGTCATTTAGGTATGTGTTTTTTCATGATGTCCCTGGTTTTTCTGCTCCTTATTATTTTCTGTGCTGCGCTCATTATGTTTATGAGTCATGGTATAATTTCCTTTTTGCTGTTGTTTTAGTATTTGCTGAATATTTGTGCTTCTCCTCTTTTGTATTGTGATGTGAAGGTTTATCATTTTTCTTTGAGATTACTCTGTCATTTATAATTTTCTCCCCAAGTTTAGAACAGTCCATTCTATCTTGCAACTCTCTTTATTTCCTCACCATTTGGAAGTTTTGTAAATACACCTAGTAGTTTTTAGTTTGTAGTTTTCTTCATTTGCCAGTTGAAGTCTCTGTTATCCTGTTTACAATCTTGTAAGCTTATTTTATTTTGGATATGACCATAACAGTGGTTTCTGGGATATGTCATCTTGTGTATTAATTGTCAGTTGTTGTTTGCTATTTTTGGTTCTCTGAACAAATAACTCCCTTTAGCATCTCTTGTAAATTTGGTTTGGTTTTAAAAAATTCCCTTAGCCTCTGTTTATCTGGAAATCTCCTAATTTCACCTTCATATTTGAGGGACAATTTTGCCAGGTATGTATAATTCTTGGTTGAAAATTTTTCTTTTTCAGGGTTTCATGTATACCACTCCATTGCCTTCTCGTTTGCATGGTTTCTGCTGAGAAATCAGAGTTTATTCTTACTGGTTGTTCTTTGTAAGAAACCTTTTGTTTTTCCCATGATGTTTTCAGGATTCTCTCTTTGTCTTTGGTTTTGATGGGTTTGCTGATGATTTGCCTTGGTGATTTTCTTTTTGGGGTCTATCCTGTTTGGATTTGTTGGACTTCCTGAATGAATATATTCTCATCTTTCATCATGTCAGGGAAGTTCTCCTCCAACAAATCTTGGACAATTTTCTCAGTGGTTTTATTTTTCTCTTCCTTTTCTGCAATTCTAATGACATGTAGTTTATTCCTTGTGAGGGTATCCCACATGGACCTTAGGCTTTTTCATTTTGTTTTGATCTTTTTTTCTGATTGATAATTTTTCCAAATAAGTTTTCAGATATGTGTCTTCAGTCTCATTGATTCTGTCTTCCATTATATCACTCCTTTGCCCTTTCAATGTGTTATCCATATCTGACAATTTAGTATTAATCTTCTGGATTTCTATCTGTAGATTTAGAATCATTTCTAATTTTTCATTTATTTTGTCATTTTGATCTTATATTTTTCCAGAATTCTTTTAGAGTTTTGTCTGTGTTTTCCTTGGTCTGTCTCTCAATCCTTTGAAGATACTTAAATATAATTCTTTTGAATTCCTGACCAGGGAGTTCCAATGCTACTTCTCCCTCAGGGATGTGTTCTGAGTTTGCATCCTGCTCCCTTGTTTCTTCCACTTTATCTTGTTTCTTTGTGTGAACTGTGATGGTCTGTTGTCTCCTAGACATTGTGATGTTGTTGTATTTAGATCTCTTTTAATTGTCAGTGAAGAGCAGCTAAGGGTGAGTCAAGCTCTTCTTGGTGGTTGTTTATCATTAACCTTTTGGTGGAGAAGAAAATGGTGGCTCTCACTCAGTAATTGAAGTTGCAGGAGGTGTGGGTATAGTTTTGTCGTATGGGCACTGTTGCTGTCTCCCACTCAGTTAGACTAAAATAGCAATTGAATAACCATCCAAATATAAAAGCAAATGGACAATAAAACACACCATGTAATCACACAGGAACAATACCCAAGAGAAGAATAAAGGCAGAAAAAAAAAAAAAAAAAAAAACAGTATCTGGGGAGAAGGCAATAATATAAAAAAGGTAAAGTAGGATAATAATGAAAAAAAAAATGGGAAAATGCAAAAAGAAAAACAAGGAATGGGGTTAACCACGAGAAAGAAAGAAAAAAATAATAATAATCAGTAACAGGGAAAAGAGAAAAAGCTGAAAACTAGAACCTGGGGATGGAAAAATAAAGAATAATAAATAAAAAGAACAAAAGTAAAAATAATAGTAGTAGTTTTCAAACAGACAAAATCAAACAAACTAATAAATAAATAAATAAAATCGGGCAGGGCAGGCCAGGGCACCCAGGGTCCATTGGAGCACACAAACTGGGATGGAATTCCTGCTGGCCTAGAAATTGGGTGGGAGTGAGGGATGGCCACACCTCCATTCATGAAGAGTGTATGGGTTATAAGTATAACAAGGGGGATGCTGCACCTTTCCAGTCGTTGGTGTCTGGAATGTCCTTGTGGTTCCTAGCAAGTCGAGCCTGTTCTTAAGTCCCTGGAATCTGGAGATTGCTGTTGCTTTAAGTATCCAAAATGATCAAACTACTTGTAAACATTCAAAATGACTGTACTCTCCCGACAGGCAAAATTCCACAGCTCAGCCCACCTTCCTCTTCGTTGTTTCCCCTTTTATTTACCAGCCACCAGTGAAGTCCTCCATGCAGTCACTGGATAGCAGGGCTGATTTTTAGGTTAATTCTTAGATCCTAACACCACTCGGCAATATCCAACCTGTCTGTGCCAGCAGGATTGCTGCCAGACAGCAGCTCCATATGTCTCCTTTTTTTGGTGTTTTCATGCAAATTCTTCTACTAGTTGGAGTTTAGTCCACTTCTATATCCTTCCCTTCAAAGCTCAGGGCTCCAGGATTATCTTCTGTATCTGTATTAATTGGTTCCTCTTTTTTTTTGTTGTTGAAGAGGGTCTGTGCAGTCTTTCTTCCTATTCTGCCATCTTATCAGAACTGCTGCGAGTTGATTTCTTGACTGCTGCTTCCATGGACGTTGATTGTGGATTCAAGGAAAATGAAATCCCTGAGAAGTTCAATCTTTTCTCCATTTATCATGATGTTGCTTATTGGTCCAGTTGTGAAGATTTTTGCTTTATTTATGATTAGGTGAAATCCATACTAAAGACTGCAATCTTTGATCTTCCTAAGTGAGTGCTTCAAGTCTTCTTCACTTTCAGCAAGCAATATTGTGTTATCTCTATATCTACATTTGTTATTGAGTCTTGCTCCAATCCTGTTGCTGCAATCTTCTCTGTATAGCCTGGCTTTTCAGATTATTTGCTCAGCATACAGACTGAATAAGTATGGTGAAAGGATAAAACTCTGTCACACTCCTTTCCTCATTTTAAATGATGCAGTATCCCCTTGTTCTGAATCGTGAGGACAGGTTTGGTTGATTTTAGAATGCCTTCATTTAATCTGCAGTTTGAATAACAACTTTGTTGGATAAAGAATCCTTAATTGACAATTATTTTCCTTCAATTACACACACACACACACACATGTAAACACACACACACACACACACACATCTATCTATCTATCTATCTATCTATCTATCTATCTATCTATCTATCCAGGATTTATGAGAAGAAATTGGCACTAATTCTTATTGAGTACTCCTTATATGTTACACTGTGATTTTCTCTTGCTGCTTTCACAAATCTTGTATTTTTGGTTTTCAAAATTTATTACAGCATTTCTTGGTGTAAACCTATTTTTATTCCTCCTGTTTTTAGCTCACCTAGCTTCCTGAATTTCCTTGCTTAACTCTTAATTCAGATCTGGGAAATTGTCTATCATTATTTTTTGGGAAATTATTTTTATCCCTTTCTTAGTTTCATGTATCGCCATGTTGGATTTCTTAATTGTGTCCCACAGTTCCATTTGGGTTTGTTTACTGTTCTTTGTTTTCTCTTGTTTTTCTTGAGATATAGTAAGTTCATTACCCTTTCTTCTAGATGACTTATTCTGCTTCTGTCTGCTTAAATCTACTATTGAATTTCTCACTTATATTTGCCAACTCAGTTATTTTATTCCTCAATTCCAGTATTTCTCTTTGATTCTTTTAAACATTTTTCATATTATTGAATGTCTCATTTTATTTCCTTGTCTCTATCAATTTGTTTTCTCTGTGTTTTTTTGCTTTCATTGAACATATATAACATTTTCTTCTTGAGGTCCTCTACTTTTCCTATTAACCTGGACTCTATAGGACTAATTTCCACTTCTTCATAGTTTTAATTGGATCATTTTCTCTTGTGTGTGCCTTATGATTTTTGTTGGACCTAAGGCATTTGAGTATTTCATTGTAGTAATTCTGGGATCAGAATCTTCTCTTTCCTCAAGTCTTGTATGAGTGTATGTGTTTCTTTTTCCTTATGTTCACCAATATTCCACTAGAGGATTTTTTTCCCTTATATTTTCCGGCACTGACTTAGTGGTTCTGGTGAATTGGGCTTGCCTCTCTTCTTATATCAGATGGTTATATTTCACATGTTGTGCTTGTGCCTCAGGCTTGGATTGGGGTAGGTCTGGAGGGGCCTCTTAAGCATTGAAGAGTAAATTTTTCTGTCTTGCAAGATTGATGGGAACTATTTTATCCCTGTAGTTCTGCTTACTTGTTTCTTCCAGAAAATTTTTGGCATGTGAAGTATCAAACCATTATTGAAATTTAAACTCCTTCACTGATCTCCCTACCCTAAAGAGCCGACTCTGTTTCCTGTTGATGAGTCAGCCCATCTCTCACTGTGTTTGAGGCTTTACCTTGGAAGACTGGAGTGGGAAAGACTCTATAGAAAGGAGGAGAGATTTTCCTGCCTTGCAAGATTATAGGTGGGCTATAATTTCCCTGTGGACTTGTTTTCCATTGTTTCTCCCAGAGAGATATTTAGTCTTCTTAGCACCAGAATGTCAGTTAAATTTAAGATACTTCATTTTTTTCCTGTCCCTCAGGAATCAACCCCTTTTCATGTTTCTCTGAAGCCATCCTCCAATCTCACACTGTTAGTAGATCCTGGTTTGGATGGGAGTAAAGCATGAGGGACTCTGTAAGTACTGGAGAAATAAATTGTATGTATGTATGTATGTATGTATGTACGAGTGACTTGCCTACAATTTTTGTTTTGTTTTGTCTGTATATTATCTACACAAGCAAGGTACTGTGCTGTGCTCCTCTATCTGCTAGTGGGAAGCACTTATACATTCACCACCTGTCTCCTTTCTTTTTGTCAGCCTCTTGCATGTACTAACTGACCTTGGCAAACAGAACCTATTGTTGTTGTTGTTGTTAAGTGTCATCAAGTCATTTCCGACTCATGGTGACCCCATGGACAGCAGAATAAAACACTGCCCGATCCCGCGCCAGCCCCACAATCCCTGCTATACTTGAGCCCATCATCGCAGCCACCGTGTCAATCCATCTCAT
>NW_006921920.1:1876108-1881821 GCF_000298275.1 Orycteropus afer afer | reverse complement strand
ATCTTACATTAACCTATAAAAAAAAAACAAAAAAAGTCTGTTACCATCAAACATTAAGCCACTAAATGGTTTGCTAATGAATGTCTATTTTATTATTTTAAACACTAGTAGTTCCATAGTTATTTTAGAAACAGCAAACACATGGAGAATAGCTTATATGTTGGGTTTCCAGAATCAAATCTAGAGTTTTCATAGTTTTGTAGTACTTGTCAAAGCAAGATTTCAAAGGTATTTATGTTAGCAACTAGACACTAATTTGCTTTAGAAACACACAATTTAAAATGCATAAACAATAATTGTGTTTTACTGTTGACAATATGTGGTTATAAGACATATTAATCAAATATTACAATTAAAAATACACTATAAACAAATCAAATTATTGAAATAAATAATAAAACAATAAATTGTTAAAAAAATTAGTCAATGTAACTGAATTTCAATTTTCTATATTCATCCTTCTCATCTCATAGTTCATGCATGATTAAAAATTAAAACAAAAGCATTGAGGAGGGCGCCAAATATGTAAATGCACAGTAATGTCCTTCTACTGTCTTGTATAAACTGACAAGAACAGACAAAAATGGTGATCTTGACCCTCTGAACTTCAAATGAAGGGCTGAAAAACAAACTGAACACTGAATATGGGAAAAGATAGAACAAGGACAGTAGGAAAGTACAGATTCATGAATAATCCATACCCTACCTGCTACCCCAGAACAAAGTAGCCATTTTTGGGGAACTATAAACAATACTCTGAATGAGAAGTTTGGCATGGAGATATTATGTAGAGAATTCTTATAAAGAAAAAGGTGGGCAAATAGTGCATCTGGACTGGGTATACCCAAAGGAACATGATATGTGGAGAACCAGGAAATCACAAGGAAGAATCGCTGGAGCAGTGATGAGGGTTGGATTGTAGGGACTTCAGGCTAGGAGACAAAATAAACAGAGAATGCACATTTGAGGAGGAACTCTTGTGGCGTAGTGCCCAATGCATTTGACTGCTAATCAGAAAAGAAGATATAAGAGAACAAACAAGAGTCCCAGTGTCCCTATTAAATGTAGAGAAAGGAGGAAGCATGGCTGACCATGCATGCTTACTTGGAGTGTTCCCTGCCCCCACTGATACTGGACCATTAGTGTGACTGCCTACTTGCACTGTTGCAGAGGGCTCCCTCCGTCTACCATGTTTGGGTTGTTAACATGAAGAACCCTCTTCTCCCTCCTCATTTGCTTGGAGGGTTCCCTTCTGTCACCATGAACAGATCATTCATGTACACTCAGGGATCCTGGAACAACCCTTCTCCTCATACTTCAAGACTACTCTATCCATCTGCACCTGTACAGTAGGCTCCTGGGATGACTGTACAAAAATTGAAGCTCAGTACCACCCCTCTTCCAACTCAGGAAACCCATTCCACCACCTATCTAGCCAGTGAAGAAGGCATCCAGGCTGCCTGCACCACCACTAAAGCCCATGCCACCCCTTACAATCTCTGGGACCCTTTTCTCTGCACAACTGTGCTTGTGTAGAGGGTGCTTTGGCTGCCTGTGCATGTGTGGAGGTCCCATGCCACCCCTCCCCTGGGGATAATCCCACTGATCCATGCCTGGAAAAAGGGCTCCCCCCTCCAACTCAAATGTGATATCCAAACATGCATGAAAGCCACTCATTTTACCTCCAATTGTGTCACCTACCCATGACTTGCCCTGCTCATCAAAGTTCTACTTCCTGACTGAGTGTACACCAGGTAGTATATCACATATCCATGCCAATACAAAGAGACAGCACAATCCCTCAAGTGATGTAGAGGGAACCACACCACTTAATTCCTCATGCCTCAATGCAGGACAGGTCCCTGCTTTGCTGCCTTCATGCAATCCTCCAAGTTTTGTCTTAAGTGCTCAATGTCACAAAGCCACAGTGTATACTGTACTCTCCATACTTACCAGAGAAGGGAAGCCACAATCAGCCACCTAGTAGTTCTGAAGATATATATACTTCAGTAATACGAAACAATAATAATCAGAATAATATAAAGGGAAGCAACCTAAAGATAAAGAAAAGAAACAAAACTGATCTATTAAAGCAAAAACCAATAATCAAATGCCTAGTAGAAAGCACATTTCAAATCATATGAAGAGATAGTAAAAGATGCCTCAAACTAATAAACCAAATAAAGGGACAGAAATGGTCTTTTAAGAATAACAAATAATGTAAAATGCACCAACAGCAGAAGAGAAGCCAGATGATTGGGACCTTCTAAAAATTAAATTTTTATGTGCTTCCAAAGACTTCTCCAAAAGAGTCAAAAGAGAACCTACAGATTGGGAAAAAATATTTGGTAATAACATATCTGACAAGGGACTTATCTCTAGAATTTATAGAACACTCCAACACCTCAATAACAAAAAGACAAACAATCCAATTAAAAAATGGGCAGAAGACATGAATAGACACTTCACCAAGGAGGATATTCAAGCGGCCAACAAACATATGAAGAAATGCTCACAATCATTAGCTATTAGAGAGATGCAAATCAAAACAAAAATGAGATACCATTTTACTCCAGCACTAGTATCAAAGTTCAACAAGACAGAAAATAACAAATGCTGGCGAGGTTGTGGAGAGATTGGGACTCTCATACACTGCTGGTGGGACTGTCAAATGGTACAACCATTGTGGAAAGCAGTATGGCGATTCCTTCAAAAGTTGGAAATACAAATACCATTTGACCCAGCCATCCCATAACTAGGTATATACCCTAAAGAAGTGAGAGCCATAATAAGAACAGATATATGCACGCCGATGTTCATCGCAGCACTATTTACAATAGCCAAAACTTGGAAACAACCTAGATGTCCAACAACTGAGGAATGGATAACCAAACTTTGGTACATTCACACAATGGAATACTATGCAAAGCTAAAGAATAATGTAGAATCTGCAAAACACCACATAACGTGGATGAACTTGAAGGACATTATGCTGAGTGAAATAAGTCAGTCACAAAAGGACAAATATTGTATTAGTCCGTTATTGTAAACGTTAAGGAAAGGTTTATATATTGGAGGACATTTTCTTTGTTGGTTACCAGAGGTGGGAGGGGGAGGGGAGGGAATGCTGTTAGATAGATAGAGATAAATATTGATTTGGGTGAAGAGAAGGGCAATGTACCAAATGTGAGTGACCAATATGGCAGCATTGAGGATGAGAAAGGCATAGAGAGTTACATGGGCAGTACAGACAACAAATATGAACCCTTTTGCATATACAGTACTGAGTTGTCAATGAAAACAAACATGGGTATAGGGACGGATAGATATGTGAACAAGCTAAACAATTAGGTATGTCTAAATGGAGAGTGTATCCAAGATCATATATAGGGTTGGCAGACAATGGGCCTATAAGTTCATGTGAATGATCAGAATTCCCAGGTGTATAGTAGAGCTGACAAGGGGCAAGGTTATGGTCATTGCTTTGTCACAGCCATCTACCCAGAGGGACCGAGTAGTTGATCCTGCGGGCTTGGGACCATAGTCGCAGGGGACATCAAGCTCAATTGGCATAACATACTATACAAAACATTGTTCCACCTACTACTTTGGCGAGTAGCGACTGGGACCTTAAAAGCTAGCAAGCTGCCATCAAGATGCAACGATGGGTCTCTCCTCGTCAAGAGCAAAGAAGAAAGAAGAAAACCAAAATTAATGGAAGCAATCAGTCCTAGCGACTGGTACACCATCCGATCTGCAACCTGTACAACTATGAGACCAGAAGAACTAGATGGTGCCCAGCTACCACTGCCATCCACTTGGAAGGGATGTAGGAGATCCTGCATAAAGAGGGAGAACAATGTGGAACAAAACTCAAAATCATTTGGAGGCAAAAAAAAAAAAAAAGAAGGTGGGGACCAGGTTTACTGGTCCAATGGAGCCTGGTGGAACCACTGAGACTATGGCCCCTAGCTGCCCTTCAGGTCTGGAATTGAACCCACAACTGTGGTTTCCAGCCAAACAAAGAACAGGCATGTGAGTTTAACATTTACCTCAAGTAGACACATGCCCTGGAGAGAACAATCATGGGAGAAGGAAGGGCTGCTTATGCACAGGGAGATAGTTCAGGGTGTAGAAAAGTATGAAGGGATGGATACTGGGAGGAGGTAACTATGGGGAGGAAGTGGGAGGGGAGCTGCTGCATTGTAAATTTTGGTCAATGACATGAGACAACGTATATGTGAACTGCTGTATGAAAAGTGAATTTACTCTGTAAATCTTCACCCAAATCCTAATAAAAAAACAAAAATAAATAAAAATAAATAAATTTAATTATAAGCCAAAAAAAAAAAAGAATAACAAATAATGTAACTATCAGACAAAGACTTCAAAAAAGTAGGACTGAGTCTCCTCAAAGAGAAAAGGCAAACATGGAAAAATATTTTTTAGAAAATTTCAGAGAAAACAATTCCAAAACAATATGACAACTCCCATAAAGAGACAAAACCTTAAAATAACATAAACTAGACATTCTGAAGCTTAATAATAAAATAAAAGATATAAATCCATGGAAGAACACAGAGGTAAAATAAATATTATGGGAGAAAAAAAAGTAGCACAATTCCAGGCAAAACCTTTAAGAAGACTCAGTTTAAGGAACACATAGAAAAAATAATGAAGAAAAATAAACAATGTGGAAGGGTTAGGTAGGACACCATCAGAGGAACAATATATACAGTGTGGAAATTCCAGAAGAAGAAGAAAAAAAAATGCAGAAAAAATTTTTTGAAATATTATTAATAATGGCAGAAAACTTCCCTTATATCTTGAAAGACAAGAAAATTTTCATCCAAAAAACTCAATAAATTACATGTAGGATAGACTCCGAAAGAAACACATGGAGACATACTTTAATTTTCAGAATCAAAGGCAAAGTAAATTTCCAAGTGCAGCATGAGAAAAGTGAAACCTACAAAGGCATCTCAATAAAATTAAGTACTGGTTTCTGATTAGAAGCTGTGTGGGTAAGGACACAATTGGATGACATATACAAGGTCCTGAAAGAGAAGAATTGCTAAACAACAATAATATACTAAGCAAAGCTGTTATTCAAAAATTAGAGTAAAATTAGGACATTTCCAGAATTTGTCAGAATCAGACCAGCTGTACAACAAAGTCCTCCAGAAAGAAAACAAATGACATCAGAAAACAACCCAAGGTAAAAACACATAGCAAACACCTGAATACATATAACAGAAAACTAAATTTAAAGCTGGATTACAGGGAATCTGAGAATCAAAGTTGTAATTGAAAACCACATCAAAGCAAAAGGGAGAATGAATGATATAGAAACAGATTGTCCATATGTTGAGGAAGTTAAGGCAGTTTCAAGATATAACATCATTTTAAATGTTTGTTGTTGTTGTTGTTATGTGCCGTCGGGTCGGATAAAGTAAAGCAGAAGAAAGAACAATTTACATCCCCAAAAAAAGTATTAAAAACTGGCTTAAGTAAATTTTTCCACACTGATAATCATACTGCACATGTATTTAAGAACTCCATTCAAGACACAGATTGGTGGAACAAATAAAAAAAAAAAAAAAAAAAAAATGACTTAAGTAAATTTTTCCAAAAAAAAAAACAAAAAACACACGTATTTAAAAACACCATTAAAGACATAGATTGGTGGAACAAATAAAAAAAAAAAAAAAAT
>NW_006921920.1:1867770-1876008 GCF_000298275.1 Orycteropus afer afer | reverse complement strand
CCATTCAAGACACAGATTGGTGGAACAAATAAAAAAAAAAAAAAAATGACTTAATTGTTTGTTTTCTATAAGAGACACATCATACACAAAAGACATAAATAGGTTAAAGGTCAGAGAATGTTGTATGGCTTGAATTATGGCCCCCAAAATATGTGTTATTAATCCTAATGTCTTTGTTGTTGTTAGGTGTCATTGAGTCATCTCTGACTAATAGCAACCCTACGTACAGCAGAACAAAACATTGCCGGGTCTTGCACCAGCTCCATGATCCTTACTACACTTGAGCCTGTTGTTGCAGCCACTGTGTCAATCCATCTTGTTAAGGGTCTTCCCCTCTTTCTTTGACCCTCCACTTTACCTACTCTGATATCCTAATCTCTTTGGCTGTCATTATAATCCCATTAGATAATGAACTTTCTTTGTTATGTTAATGATGCAGGATTAGTGTAGAGTCTATCTTGAGTCAATCTTTTTTAAGATGTAAAAGAGACTAAATGAGTAACTAGAGGATAGATGGGATAAGACAGATGGCAAAACACCTGGAGATCTCTAAGGAACCAGAGAGCAGACGCGGAAGAATCAAAGATCTTTCTTCAGAGCTGACAGAGAATGAAAGCACTTCCATAAAATCGGGATTCTAAAATTGTACTTCTAACCTCCTAAACTATGAGAAAACAAATTTCCATTTGTAAATGCCATCTACTCTTGGTATTTCTGTTATAGCAGCACTAGATAAAGTAAGACAGAATTTGGTACTGGAAAGTGAGAGTACTGTTCTAACAGATACCTAAAAATGTGGAAGTAGTTTTGGAATTGGATAATTGGTAGAAGTTGGAAAAGTTTTAAGGTGGCTAATGTTGAAAGCCTAGATTGCCTTGAAGACCCTTTGGTAGAATTATGGACAACAAAGACACTTCTGGTGAGGTCTCAGAAGAAAGTGAGGAAGCTTAAGAGAAAGTCTCTATTATCTCAGAGAATGCATGTGGTAACAGTAACAGCCTGTTGCTAGAGATGTGGACATTAAATGTACTTTTGGTAAGACTTTAAAAGAAAATGATGAACATGTGATTGGTCAAAGGAGAAAAGGCAATGTTTTTTATGGAGTGACAAAGAATTTTTTTGAATTATATTCAATGTTGGGTGTAAGATAGAACTTGCAAGTGATGGACTTAGATATCTGGCTGATGAGGAACCTAAGCACAGTCTTAAAGGGGCTACATGGTTTCTCCTTGTCACATAGTAAAATGTGAGAAAAATAAATGGATTTAACAATATACTATGAAAAATGAAAACACAACTGAAAGATTTTAAAAATTTTGTGGAGTAGGTGGGGGGTGTCATGCCACGGAACAGAATAGAGCCATCCAGGGCTGAGGAGGTGGTGTCTTCACTCAGATGGGCTAGGAGAATGGTACTATTCAAAAGCTGAGGGAGCAGAGTTGCCTTCCCAGTGGGTTTGGAGGGGCCTCCAACCAGAATCCAGAGGATTTAGCCAACACCTAGAATACATAGTGTGGGACCACGGCCCAGATGTTTTCAAAGAAATGAGGTTTATTTTCAAGCACTCAAAGCTAATATAATCTGTTACTCTTGGTTTTAGACTGACTTGACAACCATTATCTCTTCTTTTTCTATAATTTGTTCTACTTATAATGGAAATTATAAGTTCCTATTCTACCATTGTACTTTGGAAACAAATAACTTGTATTCTGGATTGTAACACATTCACAGATGAAGAGGAATTTTGCCCCAGGATATAATATGCCTGCCTAAAGTATCACACTAACCAGAAGCCTGGCGGTGCAAACCCACCAGCCACTACTCAGAAGGAAGATTGGGAAATCTACTTCCATAGTGATACTGCTTTGGAAACCCAAGGAGTTGTCACTATGAGTCAGGTCTGACTCAATGGTACAACAACAACAAATATCACCTATATTTAAATTAAATGTTTCAGAAGCTGAGGGTTTGTACTTGGAGATGATTTAACACTTTTGGGATGATGTGATGGGGTGAATGTGTTTTGTATGTGACAAAGACATGAACTTTGGGAGGCATAAAGGTGGAATATTATGATTGAATTATGACCCCCCAAATGTATGTTGTAAACCCTAACTTCTATGCTTGTGCTTATAAGCTCATTTGGGAATGGATTGTCTTTGTTGTAGTAATCAGGCAAAATTAGTTAAAGTCATGCACTTATGATATTTATGTTATAGAAGCAATAGTTAACTGAGACAGATGAAAAAAAATATATCAAGTAAATAATAACTAAGAGAAGAAGTAACAATATTGATATCTGACTAATTGTACTGAGGGTCGAAACTCATAATGAGAGTCATAGAAGGACATTATATAAAGATAAAAGGGTCAATTCACCAACCACAATAGCAATTCACAATAACAATTACAAATATTTATAGAGCCTCGTCAAAACTCCAAAATTTATAAAGCAAACACCAGCAAAATTAAAGACAGAAATATATCTACAATAATAACAGGAGACTTTAATATAACACTTTTGATGATAGATGGAACAACTGGAAAAAAAATATATAGAAATAGAATATTTGAGTAACACTATTAACCATCTGGACCTAACAGACAAAAGTAGAACATACAAGCCAACAACAGCACCATACATATTCTTTACCAATGTGCATGAATTATTCTCCAGAATAGAATATATTTTAGGGGGAAAAAAAAAAAAAAAGGTCCTGGCTCAGATAGCTTAACTGGGGATTTTTATCAAACATTCAGCGAAGAGTTGACACCAGTCTTCCTCAAACTCTTCTAAAACATAGAAGAGGAAGTAATAATATTCCCTAATTTCCTGTATGAAACAAGAGATACCAAAATCAGATAAAAACATCACAAGAAAATAAGTTTGGAGACTAATATTTCTCATGAATGTAGATGGAAAATTTCTTAACTATATCCTAGCAAACATAATTCAACAAATTATTAAGGAAACTATATACCATGACCAAGTGAAATTTATTCCAAGAATGTAGAGGTAGTTCAACATTAGAGCATCAATCATTGTAACATATTATATAAATAAAACAAATGAAAAAAAGTACATATTCATCTCAATAGATGAAGAAAAGGCATTTGATGAAATGCAACACACCATTTCCTAATAAAATCTCTCAGCAAACTAGGAATAAAACCAAACCAAACAAACTACCATCCAGTTGGTTCCAACTCATAGGGACCCCTATTGGGTCTCCAAGGGAGTAAATCTTTAAGAAAGTAGATTACCTGATCTTCCTTCCATGGAATGGCTGGCAGGTTTGAACTGCCAACCTTCTTGTTTGTGGTCAAATGCCTTAGGCACTATGCCACCAGAGCTCCAAAGTAGGAATAGAAGACAATATATGGAAAACCAACAGTCAAGACTGAGAACCTTTACCTTCAGAATAGGAATAAAACATGGATGTCATCAGTTCTATTCAAAATTGTTCTAAAAGTTCTAGCCAGAGCAATAAGATAAAAGAAAGAAATAAAAGTAATCCTCTTAAGAAGTAAAACTACTTCAACTATTTCCATTTGCACACATACATGAAAAATCTCAAAGATTCCACAAGAAAATTGCTGGTTCTAATGCAAGAATTCAGCAATTTGGCAGGCTACATTATAGGCACACAAAATTCAGTTCTGTTCCTTTACATTAATAACAAGAAATATGAGAAGGAACTTAAGAAAAGAAAACCATTTACAATAGCCCCTAAAAAGATAAAATACCTAGGAATAGACATAATGAAAGATGTAAATAACTTATAAAATGAAAACTACATAAATGGAAATGCATTCTCTCCTCATGGTTTATCAGAGTTAATATTATGAAAATGTCAAAACTAATCAAACTTACCTATAGATACAATGCAATCCCCATCTAAATTTCAACCACATTCTTTTACTAAATGGAAAACCTAATCACTAATATTGTATGGAAATCAAAGAGGCCTAGTATAGCCAAAGCAATATGGAAAAAGAAATAGTAGACCTCACATTCCATGATCTCAAAATAGAGTTATAGTAATGAAAATTGCCTGGTACTATTTTAATAATAGATAAATATACAAGTGGAATAGAACTGAAAATCCAGAAATAAATCCATTAATCTTTGAGAAACTGATTTTAAATAAGGAGTAAAATACCATGCAATTGGGGAAGAAATAGTATCTTCAACAAATGGTGCTGGGAAAAGTTGGGTATCTATCAGCAGAAAAATGTAACAGGATCCATATCATACACAATCCATAAAAACTAACCCAAAATGGATCAAATACTTAAATGTTAAACCTAAAACTATAAAGTTCTTGGAAGAAAACATAGGGACAGAAATATGGGGCCTATTTTTTTAAGCTAGATTATCAAACACAATTAATTACAAATACACAAATAACAGAAGAAAAATTAGATAACTATGACATCTCAAAAATATAAATACTTATATTCATCAAAATATTTTATCAAAAGAATAAAAAAACAACTTTCATTTAGACTGGGAAGAACTTTCAAAGACTTATCTGATAAGAATCTAATTTCCAAAATACACATAAAATGTTAAGAATTCAGCAACAAAAAGAAAACTACCCTAAATGGATGCAACACTGGAAGCACTCACTCATCTATGCCAAGGAATTTGGAAGAAAATCCATATCTTTACATATATTTGTGCCCATGCAATTAAAGATGAGCCAACAGAATATAGACATTATAAAAACTATCATTACTATCACTTGCAAGTTAAGTTCTGCAGAAAATACTTCAAAAATGATTGTAGCTGTACATCTATATGGAAGTGCCAGAAATTCAAAGCACATTCAGAATATTAGTGGAAAAGAAATATCACTGCTGATGTCACTTCCTAGTGAAAGTGTTTACCTTTGTTTTACTGAGTATGTAATGGCATTCAGTTTAGTGAATCATCACAAATAACAGATAACATTAAAAAGAATGGGAATTCCAGGGTTCTTCATTGTGTTCATTTGGAACCTGCACATGACAAAGAGACCATCACTGGAATAGAACAAGGGGATTCTACATGGTTTAAAATCAGGAAAGGTGTGCATCAGGGTTGTATCCTTTCACCATACTTACTGAATCTGTATGCTCAGCAAATAATCTGAGAAACTGGACTATATGAAGAAGAACCTGGCATTAGGATTAGAAGAACACTCATGAACAATATGCAGATGAATATACTTGCTGAAAGAGAAGAAGACTTAAAGCAATTACTATTGAAAACAAAAGACTACATACAGCCTTCAGTATGGGTTATATTTCCACAAAAACAAAAGTCCTCATAAATGGACTAATAAAGAATACCATGATAATCATGATAATCAGAGAAATTTTAGAAGTAGTCAAGAATTTCATTTTACTTGGATCCACAATCAACACCCATGGAAGCAACAATCAAGAAATCAAATGACCTATTGCATTAGGCAAATCTGTTCTAAAATACCTCTTTAAAGTGTGGAAAACACACTTGTACAAACACCAGTGATACAAAATACCTGCAGTCCTTACAGAAACAATAGAAGACAGACAGAGTAATCCCTCAAAGACAACTAAACACTATGGGAGAGAAATCCAATAGATCTAACATCTCAGGCCCATAGTAGTGGAGCACACCAGAATCAATTGGCACAACAAAATACATAAAAGCATTGCTCCACATCTTACATTGGTGAGTAGCAACTGGGGTCTTAAAAGCTTTCAAGCAGCCATCTTGATGCAACTAATGGTCTCCTAGTCTGAAGAAGAATGCAAAAAAAAAAAAAAAAGAGCAGTTAGAAGCAATCAGCCCTAGGACACATTGGCCCTCGAGACCAGAAGAACTGGATGGTGTCTGGCTACCAAAGCCAACCACTCAGGAAAAGATCAAATCTGGAGATCCTGGATAGAGTGGGAGGGAAAATGTGGAACAAAGTTCAAAAACTCAATAATGACCAGAATTACGGGTCAGATGAAATCTGGTGAGACTCCCAATACTATGGCCCTGAAATACCTTTGGTGCCTGGAATAAAACTCACCCCCAGGGGTGGGCTCTCAGCCCAATAGTTAACAAGATATACACACAGACCACTCAACCCAGTTTGCCACAGCCACACACTCAATGGTAATACATCCCTTAGAGCAATAGACCATGGGACACCAAAGGACCAACATTCAAACTGAGGAAAAGCAGTAAAAACAGGAGTGTGTAATTATGAGGGGCCCAGGGAGAGGGTTGCAGGGTAGGGAGGAGAGGAGACTGAGTTAGGGTCAGACATGGCGAATGGAAAATAAAATTAAATGTATGTCTGATGTTGAATGTAAAACAAGCTCTTAAAATAAATAAAATAAAATAAAATAAAAAGTGTGGAAAAGCAAAGATGGCACTTTGAGGACTAAGGTGTGCCTAATCTAATCCATGGCATTTCCAATCACCTCATATGCTTGCTAAAGCTGAACAATGAGTCAGAATGAGTGAAGAAAGATTTATGCTTTTGAATTATGGTGTTGGCAAAGAAAATTTATATACCATGGATTGGCAAAAGAATGAACAAATACATCTTGGGAGAAGAACTACCAGAGTGCCCCTTACAAGCAAGGGTGGTAAAATTTCATCTCACATACTTTTCATTTTATTTTTTTTTCAAACTTTTTATTGTGGTTTTGGTGAAAGCTGACAGAAAAAAAATGGTTTTCTATTCAACAACTCATACACAATTCTTTTTCATGACATCAGTTGCAGTCCCCACAGTATAATAGTACTCTTTCCACTTGCTGTGTTTCTGTTTCCATTGTCTTTTCCGATCCTTTCCTACCTTCTGAGCTTTATCCTTGGGCACATGCTGCCCATTTGATCTCCTGTGGTTGATTGTTCTAAGGAGTGCATACCTACATCGATGGTGTTACTGTTCACCTTATAGTCCTGTCTATTGTTTGGCTGAAAATCGAACCACGGGGTGAGTTTGGGTCCAGTCTTAAAGGGTGTCTAAAAACCGTATGGGTTTTGTTCCACATTTTTTTCCCAGTCTATCCAGAACGTCTTACTGTGATCCATTTCAGAGTAGTCAGTCAGGGAGCAAATAGTTCTGGTCTCTCAGGGTAATGGAGGTTGAAGCTCACATGGTCCATTAGTTCATTGATTTTCTTCACTCTTCTTTGCTTTGGACAAGGAGAGACCAATAGTACCTTAGATCTTAGATAGTTGCTCATAAGTTTTTGTGTGTGTGTGTGATTTTGGGTTAAAGTGTACACAGCAAATTCACTTTCTGGACGAGGAGAGACCCATAATTGCATCTAGATGGCTTCTTGCAAACTTTTAAGAATCCAGGTACTCACCCAGGTAGGAGGTGGAGCAATGTTTTGTGTAGTATGTTATGCCAATTGGGCTTGATGTCCCCTGTGACTATGGTCCTGAGTCCAGCTACTCACTCACTCTGGGTAGCTGGCTGTGCCCAAGAAGTGACTACAAACTTGTCCCATACACTTATAGAAACATTGTCTGCAAACCCTATACATGGTCTTGAGCACACTCCCCACCTCCATAGACATACGTAATAATTCAGCCTGTCCAGCCATCTACCCACCCATATAGCCATATTTGCCCTCACTGATAACATAGTACTATATGTGCAAAAGGGTTCATCTTTGTTGTCTGTACCTCCCATGTACCTCTCTAGGTCTTTCTCATCCTCAATATCACCATGTTGATCACTCACATTTGGTACATTTCCCTTCTCTTCACCCAAATCAGTTTTTGTCTCTACCTATCTAACAGCGTTTCCAACCCTCGCCTTACATCCCTGGTAACCAACAAAGAAAATTTCCTTCGCTATATAAACCTTTCTTTGACTTTTTACAATAATGGACTAGTACAATATTTGTCCTTCTGTGATTAACTTATTTCACTCAGCATAATGTCCTTCAAGTTCATCCATGATATGCAGTGTTTTGCAGACTGTATGCTATTCTTTAGGGTTGCATAGTATTGCATTGTTTGCATGTACCATAGTTTGGTTATCCATTCTTCAGTTGATGGACTCCTAGGATGTTTCTATCTTTTGGCTATTGTGAATGGTGCTGTGATGAACATGGGTGTGTATATGCCTGTTCTTGTCTTGGTTTTCACTTCTTTAGGATATATACCTAGTAATGGAATGGCTGGGTCAAATGGTATTTTTAATTCCAACTTTTTAAGGAATCATCATATTGCTTTCCACAGCAGTTGTACCA
>NW_006921920.1:1863496-1866306 GCF_000298275.1 Orycteropus afer afer | reverse complement strand
ATGTTGATCTTGTATCCTGCCATGATGCTAAATCTCTCAATTAGTTCCAGTAGGTTTTTGACTGAGTGTCTTGGGTTTTCTAGGTATAGGATCATGTCATCAGCAAATAGGGATAGTTAGACTTCTTCTTTACCACCTTATCAGTCTGGATGCCTTTGATTTCTCTTTCTTGCTTTCTTGCCTTGGCTAGGTCTTCCAACACAATGTAGAATAGAAGGGGTGAGAGAGGACATCCTTGTCTGGTTCCTGATTGCAAGGGGAATGGTTTCAGACTCTCTCTATTGAGGGTAATGTTGCCTGTAGGTTTTGCATATATGCCCCTTATTATGTTGAAAAATGTCCCTTGTATTCCTATTTTGCTGCAACTTTTGATCAGGAATGGGTGTTGGATTTTATCAAATGCCTTTTCTGCATCAATTGATATGATCATGTGGTTCTTTTTCTTTATTTATGGGGTAGATGATGTTGATTGTTTTTCTAATGTTGAACTACCCTTGCATACCTGGTATGAACCCCACTTGGTCATAATGAATGATTTTCTTGATATGTTGTTGGAGTCTATTGGCTAGTATTTGAGTGAAGATTTTTGCATCTATATTCATGAGGGATATTGATCTGCAGTTTTCCTTTTGAGTGATGTCTTTGCTAGTTTTGGTATCAAGGTCATGCTTGTTTCATAGATTAATTAGGGAGGATTCCCTCCTTTTTTATGTTTTAGAATAGCTTAAGTAGGATTGGTGTCAGTTCTTCTCTGAATGTTTGGTAGAAATCTCCAATAAAACCATCTGGGACAGGACTTTTATTGGTAATATTTTTATTACCTGTTCAATTTCTTCTTTTATTATGCACCCTTTCAACTTTTCCACATCAGTCTGTGTTAGTTTAGGTAAGTGGTGTGTTTCTAGAAATCTGTCTAGTTCTCAGCTTTTCAAATTTGCTGGAGTACAGTTCTTCATAGTATCCTGATATTATTCCTTTTATTTCAGATTGTTCTGCTGTGATGTTGTTCATGTCATTTCTTATTCATGTTATTTGTATTCTTTCCCTCTGTTAAATTTGTCAGTTGTTTGTCAATTTTGTTAATCTTTTCAAAAAACCAACTTCTGGTCTTGTTGATCTTTTCTATTATCTTTCTTTTTTCTGTTTCATTGATTTCTGCTCAAATCTTTATTATTTCCTCCTAATGACTGTAGAATGTTCTTGCTTTACTTTTTCTAATTTTTGGAGATGTTGATTTAAACTGTTTATTTTGTCTCTTTCTTCTTTTTGATGTTTGCATTTATTGGTATAAATTGGCCTCTGATCACTACTTTTGCTGTGTCCCAAAGATTTTGGTGTGTTGTGTATTTATTCTCATTAGAATCAAGGAATGTTTGAATTTCATTTTTTTAATTTCTTCTCTTACCCAGTCTTTCTTAAGGAGGATGTTGTTCAGTTTCCAGCTCTTTGTTCTTTTTCCACTGATCTTCCTCTTGTTGATTTCTAACTTGAAAGCTTTGTGATCTGAGAAGATTCTTTGCAATATTTCAATGTTTTTAAATTTATTATGGCTTGCTTTATGGCCTAATATATGGTCTATCATAGAAAATATTCCATGTGCACTAGAAAAGAATGTGTATTGTGCTGTTGTTGGGTGAAGTGCTCTGTAAATGTCTATAAGGTCCAGTTGCTGGATTGTATTGTTTAGCTCTTCTGCATTTTGCTGAGTTTCTTTCAGTTGTTCTCTTTTATTGAAAGTTGTGTATTAAAATCTGCCACTATGACCATTTGCCTTTTCAGCTCCTTTAAAGTCTGATTTATTTATTTTGGGGCTCTTTAATGGGGTCCATAGATATTTTTTATAGTGATATCTTCTTCTTCAGTTGATCCTTTAAGCAGAAGATAAGCAGAAGCTAAGGGAATTTGTTAAAACCAGATTTATCTGACAAGAGATACTAAAGGGAATCCTTTGAACAGAGAACCAAAAATATCAAACAACAACCGACGATTAATACATCTGATGACATAACCAGAAACCAGCACAGCTATGGATGTATCCAAAGTAAAATAAGCTTACAAGATTGTACATAGGGAATGAGAGTGATAAACTGACAAATTAGGACAACTAAAAATCAAAAGGAGGGAAAATAGGTGTCCTTCCTTGTATCATATGGTGGTTTTTTGTCTTAAAGTCTACTTGATAAAAAATTAATATTTCCACTCTTGCTCTTATTTATTTATTTATTTATTTGCTTGCCATTTGCCTGATATATCTTTTTCCATCTTCTGATTTTTAGTCTATTTTTGTCTTTGTCTCTAATGTGTGTCTCTTAAGACAGCATATTGATGGGTTATGTTTTTTTATCCAGTCTACAACTTTCCATCTCCTGAGTGGTGTGTGTAATCCATTGACATTCAGTGTAATTATCAACAAGTATGAATTTGTTGCTGTCATTTTGGTATGTTTTTTCCTGGTGTTCCTCATTTCTTTCTTCCATATAATTTTCTATGCCAGCCTCATTATGTTTATGAATTGTGTTATCATTTCCTTTGTTGCTATTGTTTTAGTATTTGCTAAATATTTGTACTTATCCTTTTTCTTATTGGGATGTGAAGGTTTATCATTTTTCTTTGAGGTTACCCTTTGGTTTATAATTTTCTCCCCAAGGTTAGAACAGTCCATTCTATCTTGCAAGTCTCTTGACTTCCTTACCATTTAGAAGTTCTGTTACTACACAGTATTTTCCCTCCTTTTGATTTTTAGTTGTCCTAATTTTTCAGTTTATCACTCTCATTCCCTGTGTACAATCTTGTAAGCTTATTTTACTTTG
>NW_006921920.1:1859832-1863270 GCF_000298275.1 Orycteropus afer afer | reverse complement strand
TAACTTTGTTTTCCCATGCTGCTTTCAGGATTCTTTCTCTGTCATTGGTTTTGATGATTTTTGATGATATGTCTTAGTGATTTTCTTTTGGGGTCTATTCTTTTTTGGGGTTCATTGGACTTCCTGAATGGATATATTCTCATCTTTCATCATATCAGGGAAGTTCTTTTCCAATTTTCTCCATGGTTGTCTTTTTCTCTTTTTGTTGTGGAATTACGATAACATGTATGTTATTCCTTTTGATGATATCCCACAAGAAACATAGGCTTTCTTCATTTTGTTTTGGACTTTTTTCTGATTGTCCCTTTCCGAAGAAGTATTTAGGCATTTGTCTTCAATCTCATTAATCCTATCTTTCATTCATTCAATGCTACTCTTTTGTCCATTCACTGTGTTATCTGTCTCAGAAATTTAGTATTAATCTTCTTGATTTCTCTCTGTAGATTTTGGAATCATTTCTAATTTTTCATTTATGTTGACACTTTTCTTGTATTTTCTTCCAAATTGCTCTAGGATTTTGCCTGTGTTTTCCTTAAATTTTTTTCAGTGTTTTCCCTGCTCTGTCTCTCAATCCTTTGAAGATACCTAAAAATAATTCTTTTGAATTCCTTATCAGGGAGTTCCAATGCTGCTTCTTCCTCAGGGATGTGCTCTAGGTCTGTATCCTGCTCCCTTGTTTCTACTACTTTATCTTGCTTCTTTGTGTAGACTGTGATGGTCTGTTGTCTCTGTGACATTGTGACCTTGTTGTATTTAGATCTCTATTAATTGTTTGTGAAGAGCAGCTAAGGGTAAGTCAGGCTCTTCTTGGTGGTTGTTTATCATTGGCCCATTGGTGGCAAAGAATTGGTGGCTCTCATTCAGTAAGTGAAGCTGCAGGAAGTGTGGGTGCATTTGTGTTGTATGGACACTTTTGCTGTCTCCCACTCAGTCAGACACAAATAAGAGTTGAGTAACCTTCTTGCCAGTCATTGGTGTCCAGAATGTCCTTGCAGATGCCAATGTAGCCTATTTTGAAGTCTCTGGATTCTGAGAGAATGCTGTCACTTTAAATATCCAAAATAGTTGAACTGCTTATAAACATTAAAAATAGCTGCACATTCTGGACAGCAAAAGTCCACAGCTCAGCCTGCCTTCTTCTTTGCTCCTTCTCCTTTTATTCACTAACCACCAGTGAAGTTCTTCCTGCAGCCCCTAGCTAGCAGGAACAATTTTTAGGTTAATTCTTAGGTCCTGACACCACCCAGGAATATCCAAGCTGTCTGTACCATCAGAATTGCTGCCAAACTGTACCTCCATATGTCTTCTTTTTTGGTGTTTTCATGCAAATTCTTTTACTACTTTGAGTTTAGTCCACTTCTATATCCTTCCCTGCAAAGCTCAGGGCTCCAGGGCTATCTTCTGTATCTGTGTTAATTGGTTCCCCTTTTCTTTGTTGAAGAGGTTCTGTGCAGTCTTTCTGACTATTCTGCCATCTTCCCAGAACTCCTCATCTCACATACTTTTGACACATTTTCAGAAGGAACCAGTCCCTGGAGAAGGACATCATGTTTGGTAAAGTGAAGATTCGATTAATAATAGTAATAATAATAAAAAAAAAGACTCACCTTGAGATAAATGGCTGACATTTATCTCAATGACACAATGACTCAAGCACAGCAATGATTGTGAGGATGGTGCATGTCCAGATAGTATATTGTTGTTTTGTTCACAGGTTTTCTATATATCAGTACCAACTTGAAAGCACCTAAAATATCAAGAACATCAACTGAAGATGAGAATGTAAAATGGTATAACCACTATTGAAAACTGGTACAATGATTCCTCAAAACATTAGAAAGAAAACTCCCTTATGATACACAAATTCTACTACTTGATAGGAACACTAGAGATCTAATAGAAGAGGCATGAACAGACATATGCATACCTATGTTCGTTGCTGCAGTAATCCCAATAGCCAAAACATGGAACAACCTAAATGCCCAATGATGGACGAATGGGTAAACATGATGTATTTTATCCATACAGTGAGGTACTACACAACCATAAATAAAGATCAGTTCCTGAAGTATCATGGACCATAGATGAACTTGAAGTTCATTATGCTGAAAAAAAAATAAGTAAATCACAAAAAGGTAAATATTGTACAGTCTCAACTTTATAAAATGACAAAAATAGTTATAAATACAGAGACCAACAGTGATTGGTGATGATCAAGGTTTGGGGTAGGGGAATGCATTCTCTATACTGTAGTAATTTTTTATTTATTTTGTGATCAGAAAGTAACACTGAATGTGGATAAAAAATGCAGAGCTTGACCATGGTAACTAATGTCACTAGCTTGCACACAAGAATAAGAGTGAATCTGATATTTCTCAAATATAGCCAATCACCTTATCATTTGAAGAGCTATGGTCATAGTCTCATGGAAAAACTCAGTCAGTCATTTGGCATAATATAATTCAAAAAGCTTATGTTCTACATCCTAGTTTGGTGAGTAGAGTCTGAGATTTTAAAAGCTCGTGAGAAAAGAGGTTCTGGTAAGATGTTGGAATAGGCAGAAAGACTGCACAGACCCTCTTCAACAAAGCAAAGGGGAACCAATTAACACAGATACAGAAGAAAATCCTGGACCCCTGAGCCTTGAAGGGAAGAACATAGAAGTGGCCTAAACTCCACCTAGCAGAAGAATTTGCATGAAAATACTAAAAACAGAGTCATACGGAGCTGCTGTCTGACAGCGATCCTGACAGCACAGACAGCCTGGATATTGCAGAGTGGTGGTAGGACCTAAGAATTTACCTAAAAATCAGCTCTGCTATCCAGGGACTGCATGGAGGACTGCTCTGGTGCCTGGGGAATAAAAGGGGAAGCAGCAAAGAGGACAGAAGGCTGAGCCATGGACTTTTGTCTGTCTGGAGGAACACAGCCATTTTGAATGTTTACAAGCAGCTTGACCATTTTGGATATTTAAAGCAACAGCATTCTCCCAGATTTCAGGGCCTTAAGAACAGGTTCCACTTGCCAGTAACCCCAAGGGCATTCCAGACCTGTATGACTGGAAAGGTACAACATTCACCTTCTTACTCTTATACACCACACCCACTTGGTGAATGGAGGTGTGGCAATCCCCTACTTCCACCCACCTTCTGGGCCCACAGGAACTCCATCCCAGCCTGTGTACTGTGATGGAGCCTGGGTGCCCTGCCCTGCCCTTCCTCAATTTTTTTTTTTCTTTATTTTTTGTTTTATTTAGTTTGCTTGTTTTTATCTGTTTTAAAACTACTATTATTAATATGACTTTTGCCATTTTTACTATTATTCTTTATTCTTCCTTTCCCAGTTTCTAATTTTCAGCTTTATTTCTTTTTCCTGTTCCTGCTTGCATTTTTTTTTTTTCTTTCTTGTGGTTAACCCCATTCCTTCTTTTTATTTTTG
>NW_006921920.1:1851548-1859109 GCF_000298275.1 Orycteropus afer afer | reverse complement strand
TAGAAATGATTCTAAATCTACAGATAGAAATCCAGAAGATTCATACTAAATCATGAGAAATAGATAACATAATGGAAGGGCAAAGGAGTAGAATTGATGCAATTCAAGACAGAATTTATGATATTGAAGACAAATACCTGAATACTACTTTGGAAAGGGATCAATCAGAGAAAAGATCAAAAGAAAATGAAGAAAGCCTAAGGTTCATGTGGGATACCAGCAAAAGGAAAAACTAATGTCATTGGAATTCCAGAACAGGAAGAGAATAATAAAACCACTGAGAAAATTGTCCAAGATTTGTTGCAGGAGTACTTCCCTGATATGATGAAAGATGAGAATATGTCCTTTCAGGAAGTCTAATGAACCCCAAAGAGGTTAAACCCCAAAAGAAAATCACTAAGACATATCATCATCAAATTATCAAAACCAAAGACAGGGAAAGAATCCTGAAAGCAGCATGGGAAAAACAAAAAGTTACTTACAAAGGACAACCAGTAAAATTAACTCTGAAATCTCAGCAGAAACCATGTAAGCGAGGAGACAATGGGATGGTATAAAACACTGAAAGAGAAAAATTTTCAACCAGGAATTATGTACAAGAAAAATTATCCCTCAAATATGATGGTGAAATTAGGAGATTTCCAAAGAAGCAGAAACTAAGGAATTTGTTAAAACCAGACCAACCTTACAAGAGATACTAAAGGGATTCCTTTTAACAGAGAACCAAAAATACCAAACAACAACTGACCATTAATGCACCTGATGACATAACCCAGAAATCAACACAGTTATGGACGTATCCATAGTAAAATAAGCTTATAAGATTGTAAATAGGGAATAAGAGCCATCAATAGAAAAATTAAGACAACTAAAAACCACAAGGAGGGAAAACACTGTGTAGATACAGAAATTCTAAATGGAGAGGAAGTTAAGAGAGTTGCAAGATAGAATGGACTGTTCTAATCTTGGGGAGAAAATTATAAAACATAGGGTAACCTCAAGGAAAAATGATAAACAACAGCAACAAAGTAAATGAAAACACAATTCATAAACATAATGAGCTCAGCACCAAAACCAATATGGAACAAAGAAACCAGGGACACCATGAAAAAACACATAGCAAGATAACAGCAACCAATTCATACTTGTCAATAATTGCACTGAATGTTAATGCTATAATACACCACTCAAGAGACAGAGAGTTGCAGATTGGATAAGACCAGAAAACCCATCAATATGCTGCCTACAAGAGACACACCTTAGAGACAAAGACAAAAATAGACTAAAAATCAAAGCTTGGAAAAAGATATATCCAGCAAATGACAACAGTAAGAGAGCAGGAGTGACAATATTAATTTCTGATCAAATTGACTTTAAGACAAAAAACAGCACAGGAGACAATGAAGGACATTATAAAATGATTAAAGGATCAATTGAACATGAAGATTTAACCATAATAAATATCTATGGTTGCAATGAAAGAGCCCCGAAATATATAAATCCGACTTTAAAAGAGTTGAAAAGTCAAACATTACAATACTGCAAAGCATCTTTTCAGATCATAATGCTATCAAATTAGAAATCAACAATAGGAAGATCAACAGGAAAAGAGTAAACACATGGAAACTGAACAACACCCTCCTTGAAAACACTGGGTAAGAAAAGAAATAAAAATACAAATTCAAAAATCCTTGAATCAAACAAGAATGAAAATACAACGTACCAAAATCTTTGGGACACAGCAAAAACAGTGATCAGAGGCCAGTTTATAGCAATAAATGCACACATCAAAAAAGAAGAAAGAGACAAAATCAACACTTTAAACCAATATCTCCAAAATAAGAAAATGAACAGCAAGAAAACCCTACAGTCACAAGAAGAAAGAAAATAAAAAAAACTTAAGCAGACATCAATGAAACAGAAAATAGAAGGGCTATAGAAAAAATAAACAAGACCAGAAGTTGGCTTTTTGAAAAGGTCAATAAAATGACAAAACACTGGGAAATTTAACCAAGGAAAAGAGGGAGAGAATACAAATAACACGAATAAGAAATGAAATGGTGATATCACAATAGAACTAACTGCAATTAAAAAGATAATATGAGGATTCTATGAAGAACTGTATTCCAATAAATTTGAAAATCTGGAGGAAATGGACGTTTTTTTAGAAACACACCACTTACCTAAAGTAACACAGAATGATGTGGTAAATTTGAACAGGTCCAGAACAAAAGAAGAAATTGTATGGTCATAAAAAGATTACCAACTAAAAAAAGTTCTGGCCTAGACAGTTTCACTGGAGAATTCTACCAAACATTCAGAGAAGAATTGACATCAATCCTACTCAAACTATTCCAAAACAAAGAAAAAGATGGAATCCTCTGTAACTCATACCAAAACTCTGTAACTAGATACCAAAACCAAGCAAAGACATCACTCAAAAGGAAAAGTACAGACCAATACCTCTCATTAATAGAGAGGCAGAAATCTTCAACAAAATCCTAGCCAATAGACTCCAACAACATATTGAGAATATTATTCATTATGACCAACTGGGGTTCATATCAGATATGCAGGGATCGTTCAACATTAGAAAAGCAATCAACGTCATCCACCATGTAAATAAAACAAAGGAAAAAAAAACAAAACAAAATCATATCAGTTGATGCAGAAAAGGCATTTGATAAAATCCAACACCCATTCCTGATCAAAACTCTCAGCAAAATAGGAATAGAAGGGACAGCCCTCAATATAATAAAGGGCATTTAGGCAAAACCAACAGCCAACATTATTCTCAATGAAGAGAGACTGAAACCATTCCTCTTGAGAACAGTAACCAGACAAGGATGCCCGCTATCACCACTTCTATTCAACATAGTACTGGAAGTCCTACCCAGGGCCTTAAGGCAAGAAAGGGAAGTCAAAGGCATCCAAATTGGTAAGGAAGAAGTCAAACTATCCCTATTTGCTGATGATATAATCCTATACCTAGAAAACCCAAGACACTCAGTTAAAAATCTACTGGAACTAATTGAGAGATTTAGCATAATGGCAGGATGTAAGATCAACATCCAAAAATCAGTTGGATTCCTCTACACCGGCAAAGAGATTGCTGAAAAATAAATAAGGAAATCAATACTTTTCACAATAGCTATGAAAAAAAATAAAATACTTGGTATTAAATCTTACCAGGGACACAAAAGACTTGTAAAAAGAAAACTATAAAAATTTACTTCAAGAAACCATAAGAGATCTACAAATATGGAAGAAAATTCCATGCTCGTGGACAGGAAGATTGAACATTGTGAAAATGTCAGTTCTACCCAAAGCTATCTATACATTCAATGCAATAACAATCTAGATCCCATCAATATTCTTTAGGGATATGAAAAAACCAATCACAAACTTTATACAGAAAAGAAAGAGATCTCGAATAAGCAAAGCACTATTGAAGAAGAAGAACAAAGTAGGAGGTCGGACACTGCTGGATCTCAAAACCTACTATACAGCCACAGTAGTCAAAACTACCTACTATTGGTATAATGACAGACACATAGACCAATGAAATAGAACTGCAAACCTGGAAGTAGATCCATCCACCTATGGTCAGCTGATCTTTGACAAAGTGCCAAAATCCATTAAATGGGGAAGAGACTGTTTGTTTAATAAATGGTGCTGGCAAACTGGATATCCATTTGCAGAAAAAGGAAACAAGATCTGTACTTCACACCATACACAAAAACTAACTCCAAATGGATCCAAGATTTAAATGTGAAACCTAAAACTATGGAGTTCCTCAAGGAAAAACTAGGGGCAAATTTAGGGGCCCTAATATATGGCATAAATAGACTAACAAGCACAACTCAAAATGCACAAACAGCAGAAGAGAAACTAGATCATTGGGACCTTCTAAAAATCAAATTTTTATGTGCTTCCAAAGACTTCTGCAAAAGAGTCAAAAGAGAACCTACAGACTGGGAAAAAATATTTAGCAATGACATATCTGACAAGGGACTTACCAGTAAAATTTATAGAAAACTCCAACACCTCAATTAAAAAAAAAAAAAAAGACAAACAATCCAATTAAAAAATGGGCAGCAGACATGATAGACACTTTACCCAGGAGGGTGTTCAAGTGGCCAACAAACATGTGAAGAAATGTTCATGATCATTAGCTATTAGATGCAAATCAAAACAACAATGAGATACCATCCTGCTCCAGCAGTAGTAGCAAAGTTCAATAAGACACAAAATAACAAATGCTTGGGAGAATGTGGAGAGTTTGACAGTCTCACACACTGCTGATGGATACAACCATGATACAACCACTGTGGAAAGCAGTATGACATTTCCTTAAAAAGTTGTAATTAGAAATACCATTTGACCCAGCCATTCCTTTACTAGATATATATCCTAAAGAAGTGAGAGCCATGACAAGAACAGACATATGTACACCCATGTTCATCACAGCACTATTTGCAATAGCCAAAAGTTGGAAACAACCTAAGTGTCCATCAACTGAGGAATGGATAACTAAACTATGGTACATACACACAATGAAATATGATGCAATGGTAAAGAATACTGTAGAATCTGCAAAACACCACATAATGTGGATGAACTTGGAGGACATTATGCTGAGTGAAATAAGTCAATCACAAAAGGACAAATATTGTATTAATCCATTATTGTAAAAGTCAAAGAAAGCTTTATCTATGTGAGGAAATTATCTTTGTTGGTTACCAAGGGTGGGAGGTCATGGTAGGGAAAACTGTTAGATAGGTGGAGATAAGTATTGATTTGGATGAAGAGAAGGGCAATGTACCAAATGTGAGTGATCAACATGGTGGTGTTGAGGAAGACAGAGACATAGAGAGGTACATGGTAGGTACAGACAACAAAGATGAACCCTTTTGCACATACAGTACCATGTTGTCAGTGAAGGCAAACATGGGTATACAGTGGGATAGATGGGTGGACAGGCTGAGCTAGAGGTATGTCTATGAAGTGGGGAATGTACCTGAGACCATATATAGGATTGGCAGACAGTTGTCCTATAAGTTTATTTGTTGATGTGAATTGCTAGGTGTATAGCAGAGCTGACAAGGGGTAAGGTTGTAGTCGCTTCTTGGTCACAGTCAGCTACCCAGAGAGTACGAGTATTTGAACATGTGAGCTTGGGACCATAGTCGCAGGGGATGTCAAGCTCAACTGGCATAACATACTACACAAAACATTGTTCCACCTCCTACTTTGGTGAGTAGCGACTGGGATTTTAAAAGTTTGCAAGCAGCCATCTAGTTGCAGCAATGGGTCTCTCCTCATCCATAGCAAAGAAGAATGAAGAAAACCAAAAATTCATGGAAACAATTAGTCCTAGCGACTGGTACACCATGAGATCCTCAGCCTATACGACTATGAGACCAGAACTAGACAGTGCCCGGCTACCACTGTCAACCACTCAGAGTGGAATCTATGTAGGAGATCCTTGTTAGAGTGGGGGACAATGTGGAACAAAATTAAAAATCAGTGGGAAAAAAAAAAAAAAAAAAAGAGGAACCAGATTTGTTGGTCTGATAGAGCCTGATGGAACCACTGAGACTATGGCCCTTAACTGCCCTTCAGTCTGGAATTGAAGCCACACCTGTGACTTCCAGCCAAACAAAAGACAAGCATATGAGTTGAACTTTTACCTGAGGTAGATACTCTCCTTGGAGAGAACAATCATGGGAGAAAGAAGAGCTCTTTATGCACAGGGAGACAGCTCAGGGGGAAGGAGTGCATGGAGGGATGAACACTGGGAAGAGGTAACTATTGGGAGAAATCGGGAGGGGAGCTGTTACATTGCGGTAAATTGTAGTTAATGTCATCAGACAAAGTGTATGTGAACTGCTGTATGCAAAGTGAATTTGCTCTGTAAATTTTCACCCAAATCAGAAGAAAAAAAAACAAAAAAGCTCATGAAGAGCCATCTTAAGATACAATCATTCGTCTCTAATTGTCTGGCACAAAATAGGAAGGAAGAAACCAAACTTACAGGGAAAGAACTATTCTATAGGACTGATTGTGTACATGAATCATGCCTTCTCTACCCTGAGACTAGAAGAAAAGATAGTTCCTGGATACCACTACCAAATGTTCTGATCAAGGTCACAATAGATAGATCTTAATAAAAAGAGAGGAAAATGTGGGACAGAAAATCAAATTCTCAAAAAATTCAGAATTACTGGGCCCACAGAGAATGGAGGAAACCTTACAACTCTTGCCCTGAGATACTGTTTAAAGCTGGAACTGAAAATATCCCCTCAAGTCATTTTTCAGTTTAATAGTAAATTAGCTCATAAAGTAAAGAATATCACCCTTGAGTTCTGTGCTTCCTAAAAAATCATATATATGAGACCAGATGATCAGCAATTATGCTAAAGCACAGATGAGAAGGCTAGGAACAGTGAGACTAGGTTAACTGGAACAGAAATCTAGAACGGAAACAATGAGAAGTTGACACAATATGAAGAATATAGCCCATGCCTCCAAATATAATGGGCATGAATTATTACATAGGAACCATATTTTGATGTATATGCTTTCACCAAAAATACAATATTAAACAAACAATAAAACAAAAGCATTTATTCAATTTTTTATCAGAATATTTATTTATTTTTTTCATTTAAGTGAATATATCTGTACCTTGTAGACAGTGGTATACCCTCCATTCATAGAATATTTATTTTTTTGTGAAACCCTTTTCTTGACATTTTACAATAGTGATCTCAAACAATATTTGTCCTTTTGTGATTGACTAACTTCACTCAGTATAAAGGTCACTAAATCGATCCATGTTTTGAAATGTCCCATGGACTCATCATTGTTCTTTAACATTTTGTTGTATACCGTTACAAACTATTCATAGTTTGTTGATCGTTACAAACTATGCATTACAAACTATTCCATAGTTTGTTGATCCATTCTTCCACTGATGGGTATTTAGGTTGCTTCAATTGCTTTGCTATTGTGAATCATCCTGCAGTGAATAATGGCATACATATACCTGCTTCATTTATTTTCTTAATCTCTAATTTTTAAATCCTTTTCTACATGCTTTAGAATAGATATGACAAAATATACACTATTATTTGACTAGAAAATCTCAAAGGTAAACTTATATATAAAGATATGTATAATAATTGGTGGCACCTAACAACAATACTATATATTAATGTATAATTATATATTTATTAGTTAATATATAATTAATATCATAACTCCACAAAGTTATATAAATGATGTTTACTACAAGGAGAGTGGAGAGATAGTGATTGGTTGATCTATGATGAATAAGATGAATTCAATATGTTGTTGTTGTTGTTGTTAAGTGCCGTCGAGTCGTTTCCGACTCATAGCGACCCCATGCACAGCAGAACGAAACACTGCCCGATCCAACACCAGCCCCACAATCCCTGCTGTACTCGAGCCCATCATCGCAGCCACTGTATCAATCCATCTCGTTGAAGGCCTCCCCCTCTTTCGTCGACCCTCCACCCTACCAAGCATGACATCC